>NW_026088885.1:0-42688 GCF_024542745.1 Macaca thibetana thibetana | reverse complement strand
TTGCATCCCCGACCGCTTGCATCAGCCAGCTGAAGTCTTTCTTTTTTTGAGACGGAGTCTCCTTCTGTGGCCAGGCTGGAGTGCAGTGGCCTGATCTCATCCCACTGCAACCTCTGCTCCCAGGTTCAAGCGATTCTCCCGCCTCAGCCTCCCAGTAGCTGGGATTACAGGTGCCTGCCACCACGCCTGGCTAATTTTTGTATTTTTAGTAAAGACGGATTTCGCCATGTTGGCGATGCTAGTCTTGAACTCCTGACCTCAGGTGATACACCCGCCTCAGCCTCCCAAAGTGCTGGGATTACAGGCATGAGCCACTGAGCTCAGCCAGCTGAAGTCTTTTTATGGACACAGGATAGGGGTGGGATGGGCCAAAATGGCAATTATTTGTGGTGGGGGGCGCAGGCGGCGGTGGTGGAGAAACGGGGTCAGCTATTTTGACTTAAGGCTGAGGTTTCAGGCTTCAGGATGGAGTTTTCCTTTTTTTTTTTTTTTTGAGATGGAGTCTCACTCTGTCACCCAGACTGGAGTGCAGTCGCCACTCAGCTCACTGCAACCTCCTTCTCCCGCATTCAAGCAATTCTCCTGACTCAGCCTCCCGAGTAGCTGGGATATAGCTGGGATAATAGGCACACACCACCACACACCACGTCAGGCTAATGTTTGTATTTTGAGAATTAGTGTTGTATTAGTGTTACTCCACCCCCATTTATATCAGCAATAATCCCGTTTTCTGTCTTTCTTTCTTTTTCTTTCTTTTTTTTTTTTTTTTTTTGAGACAGAGTCTCGCTTTGTCACCCAGGCTGGAGTGCGGTGGCCTGATCTCAGCTCACTGTAACCTCACCTCCCGGGTTCAAGTGATTCTCCTGCCTCAGCCTCTGGAGTAGCTGGGATTACAGGCGCCCACCACCAGAGCCGGCTAATTTTTATATTTTTAGTAGAGATGGGGTTTCACCATGTTGGCCAGGCTGGTTTGGAACTCTAGACCCCCAAAGTGCTGGGATTACAGGCGTGAGCCACCACGCCTGGCCTTAATTGTCCCATTTTCTACAGTGAACAGAGATCACTTTTATAAAAAGAATTGGCAAGTGTTATGTTAAAAAAAAAAAAAAAAGACAATTAGGCCAGAGTGAGACACCTTGATGTTCTTTTTTTAAAAAATTTAAGTTCTTTCTACTCCACTGGAAACAATAATATTCAGCAGAGGGATTCTTCTTTTTTTTTTTTTTTTTTGAGACGGAGTCTTGCTCTGTCGCCCAGGCTGGAGTGCAGTGGCCGGATCTCGGCTCACTGCAAGCTCCGCCTCCCAGGTTTACGCCATTCTCATGCCTCAGCCTCCCGAGTAACTGGGACTACAGGCACCCGCCACCTCGCCCGGCTAGTTTTCTGTATTTTTTTAGTAGAGACGGGGTTTCACCGTGTTAGCCAGGATGGTCTCAATCTCCTGACCTCGTGATCCACCCGTCTCGGCCTCCCAAAGTGCTGGGATTACAGGCTTGAGCCACCGTGCCCGGCTGGGATTATTCTTCTTAATATAAATGTTTATCAAATACTGTGTTAATACAAAATAGCAATTTCACAAACACAGAAAGGGTCCAATACCAGCAGGACATTTTTTAAAAGTCATGCCACAAACGCCACTTTCAGACATTGTAGACATTATAGGTCTATAAAAGTGAATATGAAAGACAATCATATAGTCTCTGTTTTCCCCCCACCCCAGAGAAAGGCCTTAAGAAGCAGCGAGGCCTGCACCTGCAGAGGTGGGAAAGCTCCTAGTGGAACCTGGCAGTGTAAACAGGACTGGTGGGCAGTGCATTCCGTGAAAGGCCAGAGCCTGAAATTTGAAAATGCTTATGGAGGCAGAGTAGCCCTTCCAACATTGATTGCCCTCCTTCCTTTCTCTAGTGTATTTAATCTTGCTTTCTTTTTCTTTTTCTTTTGAGACAGAGTCTCACTCTATCACCCAGGCGGTAGTGTATTGGTGTGATCTCGGCTCACTGCAACCTCTGCCTCCCAGGTTCAAGCGATTCTCCTGCCTCAGCCTCCCGAGCAGCTGGGATTACAGGTGCCTGCCACCACACCCGGCTAATTTTTGTATTTTCAGTAGAGATGGGGTTTCACCATGTTGGCCAGGCTGGTCTCAAACTCCTGGTCTCAAGTGATCCACCCACCTTGGCCTCCCAAAGTGCTGGGATTACAGGTGTGAGCCACCACACCCGGCCTATTTAATCTCTTTCTCCTGCCTTCTAAACCCTCCTGACCTAATGCTGGCTTAAGTTCAGGGCCACGCTGCCCACTGGGTCTCTAGGACCACCTAGCCTCAAGGTCCCCCACAAACATGGGCCATCACGAAGACAAGAGGCCATGAAATGTGATCCTGTATTCCTCCCAGTGGGGTCAGGGTTCTGGGTAACCAGATTCTTGGAAGCTCCTAATTTCTTTCTTCTTACTTGTCCCCACATGGCCTGGGGGCACTCTGACTCCCAAGGTATAACACCATGCTGAGCCCTACCAATTGTAGCAAATAGACACTAAGCGCCTATTACCAACAACTATGGCTTTCCAGGAATGTACCACTAAGAATAGCTTTCGGAACTTAGGATTCAGAACCACTCATGGGTCATAAGATCAGTCTGGTGGGTTGCAACCAGCAATTTGAAACCATGACGTAAGATGGGATGGGATAGGACAGGGCAGGGAAGGAGAGGATAAGATAAGATTGGATGGTGCTAGGATTTGTGTCCCTCCAAATTCTATGTTGAAAACCTAACTGCACGGTGATGGTATTAAGAAATGAGGTGTTTGGGCAGGGCGCAGTGGCTCCCAACTATAATTGCAGCTCTTTGGGAGGTGGCCAAGGTGGGCAGATCACTTGAGGTCAGGAGTTCAAGACCAGCCTGGCCAACATAGCGAAATCCCATCTCTACTAAAAATACAAAAATTAGCTGGGCGCCATGGTACGCATCTGTAATCTCAGCTACTTGGGAGGCTGAAGCAGGAGAATTGCTTGAACCTGGGAGGTGGAGGTTGCAGTGAGCCAAGATGACACCATTGCACTCCAGCCTGGGCAACAGAGTGAGACTCTATCTCAGAAAAAAAGAAAGAAAGAAAGAGAGACAGAGGAAGGAAGGAAAGAAGGGAGGCTAGAACAGAAGGAAGCTAGGACGGAAGGAAGGGAGGGCTTGGAAGGTCATTAGGTCAGGGATGCTGCGCCTTCGTGAATGGGATTAGTACCCTTACACAAGAGGCCTGAGAGAGCTGCTTTGCCCATGTGTCGGCCATGGGAGGAGACAATGAGAAAACACCACCTAGGAACCAGGAAGCAGCCCTCACCAGACACTGAACTTGCCAGTTCCTTGTTCTTGGACTAATCAGCCTCCAGAACTGTGAGAAATAAATTCCTGTTGTTTATAATCCACCCAGTCTATGGTATTTTGTTATAGCAGCCAAAATAGACAAAGGCTAGGACAGGATAGGATAGGATAGCAAATATCAGAGCACATCACCAGTCAGTCCTATTTCAGTAAACTGGAATCACTGTGTAAAATGTATTTCTTTCTTTTTTTTTTGAAATGAAGTCTTGCTTTGTCACCCAGGCTGGGATGCAGTGGCATGATCTCAGCTCACTGCAGCCTCTGCTTCCTGGGTTAAGCAATTCTCCTGCCTCAGCCTCCTGAGTAGCTGGGATTACAGGCATAAGCCGCTGTGCCCAGCTAATTTTTGTATTTTTAGTAGAGATGGTGGGAGGGAGTTTCACTGTGTTGGCCAGGCTGGCTTTGAACACCTGACCTCAGGTAATCCACCCACCTCCGTCTCCCAAAGTACTGGGATTACAGGCATGAGCCACCTCACCCAGTCTGGAAAATGTATTTCTTAGTATGAGTCTTCATCAAATAGGCTTGAAAAACACTGCCCTATGGGAGTAAACAGAAGATGGCTGACCTCTGCCACCTGGACCCTGGGTGATGAAATGGACAGGTCACATGATACACAGGTAAACCCAACACCTAACCCGTAAGGGCTGCCGGCGCCAGCTAGGATGTAGCACCCTCCCTTTTTGACACTGCAACAGGGGCAAAAATCTGTTTGAAAGTCCACCAGGAAGCCAGATTTACAAAAAAAAAAGTTGTCAGGACAAGCTGAAGGTATGTGAGCAGACAGACCTCCGCTCAGATCTGTGATAACCAGTCATGGCTGCGCTGAGTCCAGTAGATCCCAAATCCTCATCCCAAAATGCCAGATGGATAAAAACAGTCACCTATGTATGCACTCATAATGCTCTAAATAAAATATTGCCTAGTTAAGGTATTTAAATGCCTTTTTATCGTGTGGGTGCTGGTGGAGAAAGCTCTGCACAGAGATGGACGCTATAGGAGACGGGTCCGCAGCCCACAGCCTCCTTTCTGCACAGTCAAGTCCCCAGAACAAAGGGCTTTCCCAGAACTGAGGTTACAGAGGCTGCCAGGCTGCACAGGAGGCTTTGACCACAAAGTGTCCTGCCCACCGGAGAGACTTCCAGCCTTTGCGCGTTCCCTGCGGTGGCCTGATGGGAGGCAGAGGCAGAGAACATCAGTGTTTGTGTCTTCAGACCTACCAAAGCTCAGGACGAACTGACAAAATCGGGATCCAGCAGCCAGGACACGGGGTTGCTAGGAGGACTTAGGGAAATGGCCTTTCCCTACCTGGCCTCTCAGGGAGCAAAACCGCTGGGTGTTGTGGAAAGAAGAAGCACGTGACCGCCAAGGACCGTGAGCTGAATTCCAGGCCCCGCCTGCACCAGCTAGATGACCCTGGACAAGTCACTTAACCTGTCTGAGCAACCTCAGCATCCTCATGTAGCATGAAAACAGTAATTTCGGCCAAGCATGGTGACTCACGCCTGTAATCCTCGCACTTTGGGAGGTCGAGGTGGGCGGATCACTTGAGATCAGGAGTTCGAGACCAGCCTGGCCAACGTGATGAAACCCCGTCTCTACTAAAAATACAAAAATTAGCTGGGCGGGGTGGCAGGTGCCTGTAATCCCAGCTACTCGGGAGGCTGAGACAGGAGAATCGCTTGAACCCGGGACGTGGATGTTGCAGTGAGCCGAGATTGCACCACCGCACTTCAGCCTGGGTGACAGAGCAAGACCGTGTCTCAAAAAAAAAGAAAGAAAATGAAAATAGTAATTTAATTTCATCTTTCGAGGTTCTGGAAGAGCCAAATACAAGAAGAGGGATGCGAATATCTGCATGTTCATAAGTGTGCATGTTATCTGTTATACTGGTAAGAAAGGGGATGGTGTGCAGAGATGTGTTCGTGGGATGCAGGTCGTGGTGTGCCTGTAAATTAGCTCTCCAAAAACACGAAGCTCTGATCTGTAGTATTCGCCCATCATCATGGTGTAAACACTCACAGTTTGGTTAATTTCACCCTACCAGTCTTCTAACAACTTGCAAAAGCCTGAATATGTAACAATCCGTCTCGGGGGTGCCCTAAGGATATAAGAACACTGATACCTTCAATGACTCCTCATCTCCTGCCCCAGCAGTGGAGTAACATGAGATGGGATGGTATACCCTCCTCACGTAAAGTGCTCATGGCTCTCCCTCCAGCAGCGTGCCCCCCCCACAACCCATATCCCCTCTTCTGCTGCCCACCAGATCAGCAGCAGAACAAGTCTGGGGCTCCTCCTGCCTCCTCCTCTCCACACCTTGCTCTTCGTGCTAGGGTTGGCTGTTCTATATCTTCCATATAAACCAGTTCTCTGGGCCGGGCGGGGTGGCTCACGCCTGTAATCCCAGCACCTTGGGAGGCAGAGGTGAGTGGATCACTTGAGGTCAGGATCGAGACCAGCCTTGCCAACATGGTGAAATCACATCTCTACTAAAAATACAAAAATTAACCAAGCGTAGTGGTGTGCGCTTGTAATCCCAGCTACTTGGGAGGCTGAGGCAAGAGAATCTCTTGAACATGGGAGGCAGAGTTTCCAGTGAGCCGAGATTGTGCCGCTGCACTCCAGCCTGGGTGACAGAGAACCGATCTCAAAAAATACAAAAATAAATAAAATTTAAAAACCAAACAGAAAAAACTGAAACCCTGATGTGTGTATAGCACTTGTGGATTGTGATCTCCATTTGATAAATCAGGAAACTGAGGCACAGAGCGGATAAGGGACAGGCCCAAGGGTCTTGCACACTGGTTTGTGGAGAGCTGGATTTGGGTCAGGTCTGACTGGCAACAGATTCTGGACTCCTACGATACCATTTCTGAGCATCTCCGTCACAGAGCTGGCACTGCACAGGGCCCCTTTGGGGCTGGGTTTGTTGTCACCAACTTCACATCCCTGGCTTCCCTGGCCAGGCTTCATGAGAGGTACAGCTGGGAAGTGGCAGAGCAGGAGGAGCCTGCACCTGGCTTGTAGCATTTGCGGCAACCAATGACATACATTGCTTTCCATCCTAGGCAATGCCACTTTGGCAGCACAAAATTGGCCCTGGCATGAGTATTTACACCATGGAAATTGACAATGCTACACACCAGAGGTTTTAAAACAATTATTCTCTTTTTTCTTTTTTTGACATGAAGTCTTGCTGTGTCACCCAGGCTGGAGTGCAGTGGCGCAATCTCGGCTCATTGCAACCTCCGCCTCCCAGGTTCAAGCATTCTCCTGCCTCAGCCTCCCGAGTACCTGGGATTACAGGCATGTGCCACCACACCCAACTAATTTTTTATATTTTTGGTAGAGACAGGGTTTTGTTATGTTGGCCAGGCTGGTCTCAAACTCCTGGCTTCAAGTGATCCACCGCCTTGGCCTCCCAAAGTGCTGGGATTACAGGCGTGAACTATCGTGCCCCACCAAAAAAAAAAAAAAAAAAAAAAAAAAAATTCTGTAATTTTTTTAAAGGTCAGCTTTCCTCCCTGGACAAAAGATTTGGAGGCAGTGGGTTTCCTTGCAAGCAGCCAGGTCTGGCCAAGGGCGGGAGGCTTGGGTATTAGATAGTCCTGGCTTCAGTGCTTTGCTCTGCTGGTTAGAAGCTGGGTGCCCTTGGGAAAATCACCAAACCTCTCTGGGCTTTGCCTTCCTGCTTTGTAATATCAGCAAATTATCCTTACCCCACAGGGGAAGTGTGTATGAATCGGTGAAGACAGCATCTACAAAACCACCAAGGGAGACTGGCACACGGAAGAGACCCAGACAGCTGAGCCTCTGCCTGCCCCAGCTTCCAGCTCCTTCTTGTCACACCCGCCCAATACCAAGCCTGTGACATCAGCATGCTCATTGGAAGCGGGTGCTGGAATTGTCACTGGCTCTTTCTGAATCCCGCAGATGCTGTCCCCAGAGCCTGCATTTGGTTACACTGTACATGGTGGCAAATTTGACAGGTGCCCATCTCCCAACCCTTTGACCTCTACCTGCCCCCTCTCAGCACCCACGGTGCATGAAGCCAGCGTCGGCACCCTTAGCACCCCAAGCTGCCCCCATCTCCCACTTCCTGAGCCCAGTAGCAGGGGCTCAGGCATCAGTGGAGGAAAATGCTCTGCAGCTTTTGCAAACTGATATGGAAAAGAGAGTTTGGGATATGGTGGCTCACGCCGGTAATCCCAGCACTTTGTGTGGCCGAGGCGGGCAGATCACTTGAGGTCGGGAGTTGGAGACCAGCCCGGTCAACATGGTGGAATCCCGTCTCTACTAAAAATACACAAATTAGTCGGGCGTGGTGGCATGCACCTGGAGTCCCAGCTACTCGAGAGGCTGCGGCAGGAGAATCGCTTGAACCCAGGACGTAGAGGTTGCAGTGAGCCGAGGTTGCGCCGTTGCCCTCTAGCCTGGGTGACAGAGCAAGACTCTGTCTCAAAACAAAAAGAAACGAGAGTTTGGGAAGCTGAAAATTGGGGACTGTAAAAGTGTTCTGCAAGCCTTCAGTGCTGTCATCCCCCTGTGCGAGCCTCCGCCCACGACCAAGGTGGCTTTAGATCTCCCGTTCTGGGCTCATCTATGTCGCCCTCCACACCCTCAAACGCCATCCTAGGATTCTCCCCTGCAGAGCCTGACGCTGATGGAAAGGAGCAGGCTCAGCGCCGCTCACACCACACCTTGAGCTTCCAATCCAGTGGGAAAGACCGCTCTGATCTGTGACACTGACTCAAATCCTTCCCTGGCCGGGAGGCTGTCGGTCCTGGGAGCAGCCCCAGCCAAACTCTGTCTGGGCCTTACAGGCAAGTCCTCCCAGCTGGGCATGCAGCCGGGGTGTGGGAAGTGTGTTGGGGGCCACTGATTCAGCTGCCCTCCCAAATGTGAGTCCGCTGAGCAGGACCCTGCCTCACTCCCACCTGCTTTCACTTATCCTGCCCTGGCAGTGCCCACTGAGCTCAGGTGAAGATGCCAACGAGCCCAGAATGTCACACAGGCCAGCCTGCTGCCAACTGCTCTCCTGACTCCCTGAGGCATGACCACAGCTCTGCTGGGTCACCGGGAACATCGCCGCCCCGGGGATGGAAAGGAAGAGTGTTGCTGTCTGAATCTCCGGTGCATGCTTTCCCCCTGCTTTTTGTTTGTTTGTTTGTTTTGTTTTTTGAGATGGAGTTTCGCTCTTGTCGCCCAGGCTGAAGTGCAGTGGTGCAACCTTGGCTCACTGCAACCTCCACCTCCCCGGTTCAAGTGATTCTCCTGCCTCAGCCTCCCGAGTAGCTGGTATTACAGGCACACGCCACCATGCCTGGCTACTTCTTGTATTTTTAGTAGGGATGGGGTTTCACCATGTTGGCCAGGTTGGTCTCGAACTCCTGACTTCAAGTGATCCACCTTCCTCGCTGATCACTCGGCCTCCCAAAGTGTTGGCATTACAGACGTGAGCCACCGCGCCTGGCCATCTATGATGTCTTTTTGACAACTTCAAGTTGACCCTAGGGGCTGCAAGACCTGGTGGCCACCCATGAGCCTGAATGGCAAGACAGCCAGAGCTGTGCTCGCACAATTATGGCATCATCCTGGGCTCTCAGCTGCCCAGGAGTGCTGGGGAGGCCAGAGCATCTAAGGGAATCCTGCCTCCCTGCAGCCCCCAGGCCTGGTTTACCACTCGTGGAAGACACAGATGGTGCCCACGGAAGTCATAATCCAGACCAGCCAGCACATGTGGGAGGCCCAGGGGCCCAGCTCCCGAAGGTTCAGCCTGGGAGAGAGAGAGCTAAGGCCATGGCCCTGAGGGGGGCCCACCAGGACCCCAGCCCTTGAGGACTGGCCTGTCACAGGAAACGGACCCCAGGGAAGTCCTGTCACCTGTCGCTCCACAGCTGGGACATGGGCGATCACAGGCAGTTGGGTGAACAGGCAGAAAGGGCGCTAGATAACTTGAAGCAGCAAGCAATAATTAGAGAAAAATTAGCAAAATTGATAATATCTAGAAGAAAAGGTAAGTAGCACCTCAAACTGGCGGGATTATGAACAAGTAAAGCCTGTTTGTAGGCAAATTTTGCATTCTCCGCCACTGCAGTTCCAGCAGCTAACCAAAGCAATGCTGTTTTGTTTTGTTTTGCTTATTTTTTTTGAGATGCAGTCTCTCTCTGTGCCCCAGGCTGGAGTGTAGTGGCACAATCTCAGCTCACTGCAACCTCCACCTCCTGGGTTCAAGCGATTCTCCTGCCTCAGCCTCCTGAGTAGCTGGGATTACAGGCATCCGCCACCATGCCCAGCTAGTTTTGTATTTTTAGTAAAGATGGGGTTTCTCCATGTTGGCCAGGCTGGTCGCGAACTCCTGACCTCAGGTGATCCACCCACCTCGGCCTCCCAAATGCTGGGATTTTAGGCCTGAACCACTGCGCCTGGCCTTCAATCCTTTGTTAATAATTATTTTAAGAGACAGGGTCTTGCTACTTGAGAAACTGAGGCGGGAGGATTGCTTAAGCCTGGGAGGTCGAAGCTGCAGTGAGCCATGATCACACCACTGCACTCCAGCCTGGGCAACAGAGTGAGACCCTGTCTCAAAAAAAGTTAAAAATAATAATAATTTAGAAGTGAAAAATATGAGGAAGATCTGTTTTTACCAACATAGATAGATCTCTAAGCTATATTGTGAGGTGTTTGGGGGGTGGAGGGTATGAACCAAGAATAAGATGACTAATATTGTGTGTATGTATAAAGAGATAACCGTCGGCCGGGCACGGTGGCTCACGCCTGTAATCCCAGCACTTTGGGAGGCTGAGGCGGGCGAATCACGAGGTCAGGAGACTGAGATCATCCTGGCTAACACAGTGAAACCCTGTCTCTACTGAAAATACAAAAACAAAATTAGCCAGGCATGGTGGTGGTCGCCTGTAGTCCTAGGTACTTGGGAGGCTGAGGCAGGAGAATGGCGTGAACCTGGGAGGCAGAGGTTGCAGTGAGCCGAGATGGCGCCACTGCACTCCATCGTGGGGCGACAGAGGGAGACTCCATCTCAAAAAAAAAAAAAAAAAAAAAAAAAAAAAAAAAAAGATAACTGTCACTGCACAGAAAAAGATCTGAACCTCGTCCCATGTAGTTTTGTCTGGAAAGGTGTAGTTAATAGTGGTGATGATTGGGGAAGAAGAGGGTCCTTTAAGTTTCTTCTGGAATGAATTTCTATTTTTTTTTTTTTTTGGAGATGGAGTCTCGCTCTGTCACCCAGGCTGGAGTGCAGTGGTGCGATCTCAGCTCACTGCAAGCTCCTCCTCCCGGGTTCAAGTGATTCTCCTGCCTCAGCCTCCCGAGTAACTGGGATTACAGGCACCCACCACCATGCCTGGCTAATTTTTGTATTTTTAGTAGAGATGGGTTTCACCATGTTGGTCAGGCTGGTCTCAAATTCCTGGCTTCAAGTGATCCACCCACCTCGGCCTCCCAAAGTGCTGGGATTACAGGTGTGAGCCACTGCGCCTGGCCTGGAATGAATTTGTGAAATGAGAATGTGTTACATAAAACTTCTGCCAAAAAAAGTGACCTGCTTGGAGTCTGTCATTATAAAGAAGTTAAGTAACATTGAAGAGTTTAAGAGTAAAAAATAATAACCCGTCTCATTACCCAAAATAACCATCAGTGAACATCATTCTAGATATCCTTCCAAGTAGACCTAAAATTAGGCCACCGGGTAGAAGGATAGGACGGGATGAAGGGAAAGGAGAAAGGGTGAGAATTAAGTTATACACATCATTTTTAATTAAAAGTATTACATTTAATTTTAACTTGACTTTAAAAGAAGAAAATGGACACTTAAAAGTTTTGCTGAAATTCAAACAAATGTTTTTTCACTATAAAATTCACTTGGATTCTGAAGTTAAGATAAATTATGTAAAGCACAAGAAAATTGGATTTTCAGCCGGGCGCAGTGTCTCACGCCTGTAATCCCAGCACTTTGGGAGGCCAAGGCAGGTGGATCACCTATGGTCAGGAGTTCAAGACCAGCCTGGCCAAAATGGTGAAACCCCATCTCCACTAAAAATACAAAAGTTAGTTGGGTGTGGTGGCGGAAGCCTGTAATTCCAGCTACTTGAGAGGCTGAGACAGGAGAATTGCTTGAACCCGGGAGGCAGAGTTTGCACTGAGCCAAGATCACGCCATTGAGTTCCAGCCTTGGTGACGAGAGTGAAACTCCATCTCAGTCACATATGATAGCGTTGGGCTTTTCATCGATGTCTTTGGTATTGTAGTAGATCGTATTACACCATTAAGGTATGATAGTTTATATATTGTATTTTAGAGTATTACAGTCTTACCAGTCAGTGTCACATGATTCAGTTCCCTACCAGCCAACAGACAAACCAATCACGTACTCCTGTAGGAACAAAGGAACATCCTCGGCCGGGCACAGTGACTCACGCCTGTAATCCCAGCACTTAGGGAGGTCGAGGCGGGCGGATCACGAGGTCAGGAGATTGAGACCATCCTGGCTAACACGGTGAAACCCCGTCTCTACTAAAACTACAAAAAATCAGCCACGCATGGTGGTGGGCACCTGTAGTCCCAGCTTCTAGGGAGGCTGAGGCAGGAGAATGGCATGAACATGGGAGACGGAGCTTGCAGTGAGCCGAGATCACACCACTGCACCCCAGCAAGGGTGATAGAGCGAGATTCTGTCTCAAAAAAAAGGAAAAAAAAAAAAAAACATCCTCACTTTTTTAATGTGATACCACTCCCTGCTCCCAAGTTAATCCCTGTTTGGGCCTGTGGGAGCTTATGCCATCTTTCTGTATGTAATTAATAACTGATGTCTGGCTTATCTGTTTAGTAATAGATATTATGTGTTTAACGGTGCCAGTAAACTTAGGGTGTCATTCCTTCCTCACCAGTGGGGTGCATGAGACGCTATTGAAACAATTGGCAATGCAACACGAGTGGAATGGACCAGCCCTCATGCAGGACACCTGCTCAACTTGACCTACCTGCTGTCGGCTGATGGTTCCGTAACACATCAGCAGTCACCTGAGTCAGAACCGTGAGCTGACGATGGGCCTTCCCTTTGTTCTGCACAGTGTTTTGTGGTCTTCAGGTGTTGTCATCTTCTCCCACACTAAAATGCTCTCATCTCCTAGACATGAATGTTTAATTGCACCCCAGCATGACATTTGGCCTGTGCTTAACAGGCAGTTTTGAGGCCCTGGATTATTAATGCACAGAAGCACAGCACATAAACTGACACTTAAGTCCTAATTAGCAAAAATCAGGCTGTATCTCTGTAGTCCCTGCATCTACTCTGGTCACCATCTCTGTATGCTTAGGGCAGCCATGTGAACATTATTAACTACTGTACACTCCAAGACAATAGTAATTATGTAGGCAGAAGTAGTGGCCTTGTTTGTTTCTTGTGCTGCTGCTCCCCTTGCCGCTGTCCCCTACACCCTCCTGATGAGGTGTACATCCATGGTGCCTCATGGTTCAGGCACAGAGAGTAGAAAATGGGAGAAAGGTTTGATATTAGCCCCTATCACAAGAACTCAGCTGCTTTCATTGAAAAATTCCTAGCGAGTGTGTGGGCTTCTCTTATCACTGCTGTTTATCAGCATGTCAAAAGTCAAATCTTTGGACTGCAAGTCTTGCCGGCCTTAGACATAATGCCCTTACTGCATGTGGAGCTAACCCCAGGAAGATGGAGTGACAGTCTCTGGAGGATTAGGTGGTCTCCTCCAATGTGGCTTGATGGGCTCCTGAACTCTTTCCTGTAACCATGCAGAGAGTCTACACTGCCAGCGATCATGTGCCTCAACTCTGTAGATGTAGAAACTCAAAATATTCAAAATATTCTGAAACAGTTTCCATTGAAAGGAAAGAGAAAGGCAGTTAGGTGCCATGCTCCATCAAGAGAACTAGTAGATGGCTCACAAGAACACTCTGTCGCTACTGTCTGTGCCTCTGTCACAACAAATATCCTGATCCTTCAGTTTGAAGGGTGCAGGGCCATTTTCCTCCCTTTCTTACTGGTAGTTCTCAAGATAACTGTATGATATGCTGGGAATGCAATATCCTGATAATCTGGTGACATTGGTCAGAACAGCCCAGGCTCTGTTAGAGTCCCTGCTCAAAACAGAGTGGCCTTTAACGTTTGTGTCCAGCAAACCACATCGTGGGAGAAAACCCAAGGTGGGCTGCTTTCTGGGGTCCCTCAGTTGTAGTGCAAGTGAAGCATTTACAGTCAAAACTCCATCCATCTGCTCTGGGTAGCCTTCCTGATCTTGTGGTAGCGGTTCATATTGAATCCTAGGCTTCTGTTGTCTTTTGTTTGCTATTTGTAAGTAATAAATTCACTTTATGGAATTTATGTATGAATGTGTTTGGTCTCATTGTACTCAGAAAAGTTGGTAGCCATTGCACAGTGAACTCGCTTCATAATTGGTGAAAACACCTATGGCCCCCCTTGTGCCACAGCAAGGAGGTTAATTCAGCCAAACATAAACTTCATGTTCGTAAAACCCTGTAGCACAATTATTACCATGTGGGAGGCCTTTAACAATGGTGATGCTGATTTGAAGAACTCTGAAGGAAGAAATTTACACAAATGGGTTGGGTACACGGGAGTCCCTCCTAACTTAAAGCAAACCTTACTCCCCTCTGCCTAAAAAGAGTGGAGAGGGCAGGCACGGTGGCTCAGGCCTGTAATCCGAGCACTTTGGGAGGCCGAGGTGGGCAGATCACAAGATCAGGGGTTCAAGACCAGCCTGACCAACATGGGGAAGCCACATCTCTACTAAAAATACAAAAATTAGCCGGGCGTGGTGGTGGGCACCTGTAATCCCAGCTACTTGGGAGGCTGAGGCAGGAGAATTGCTTGAACCTGGGAGGTGGAGGTTGAAGTGAGTCAAGACCATGCCACTGCACTCCAGTCTGGGTGAGAGGGCAAGACTCCGTCTCAGGGAAAAAAAAAAAAAAAAAAGTGGATAAGAACTGAAACAGGTTTAAAATTTCACCTAATTGGAAATGCAAAGTTTACAAAAATAATATTTAAAATAAAATGCTAAATGAGTGCTCATTGAATTTTATGCCTCCACAAAGTAGGTTGTGAATTAACTTCCACATCTGTTGAAAGCCACCAAAGTTGGGAAGCCTGCATGTCTGAAATTCACATGTGGCTCAAATAAGAATTATACCTGGGGATACCCCAAAGTTTAAATATGGTATCCCCTGTGATATTATGAGGAATTATTGTACATAAAACAGGTTGTCTTCCTTTAACTCTGAAAATCATATTATCTTGCCTAAATTCTCCAAAACGCATCGCTCTGCAGTATCCTATAGAGGACATAGGTTTCCTGACCAATGAGCACTAAAAGTAAGTGTGTGCGACTCACCTATGTTCTTATCAAAATGGAAATCCCCGAATCCCACCAGTTAGAATAACATGACAGAATGTCAGGATTTTGGAATATATAGGTTTTCTGTAAGGTTATTAGGTATTGATTCCATTTTTAAAGTAGATATCAATATTTTTAGATTACCTATTTCTCCTATGTTTTAGTATTAATAGATTGTGTCTTTTAATTCATCCAGTTGGTCTAATTTACCAAGTTTGTGGGTTATGGAGATTGTAATATTCTTTATTATTTTATCATCCATGGGCTCTCTAATATAAAGGCCTCTTTTAATTCTTCTATTATTAGGTTGGTGCCAAAGTAATTGTGGTTTTGGACCGTGAATTTTAAATTTTTATAACTAGGCTGCAACACATGTTTATTAATCAAAATAGAACCCATTACAATGGACTGGGCACAGTGGCTTACACCTGTAATCCCAGCACTTTGGGAGACTGCGTCGGGTGAATCAGGAGGTCAGGAGTTTGAGACCAGCCTGACCAACGTGGTGAAATCCCGTCTCTACTAAAAATACAAAAAGTAGCCAGTGTGGTGGCAAGTGCCTGTAATCCCAGCTACTCAAGAGGCTGAGGCAGGAGAATCTCTTGAACCCAGGAGGCAGAGGTTGCAGTGAGCCAAGATTGCACCTTTGCACTCTGGCCTGGGCGACAGAGTGAGACTAGGTCTTAAAAAAAAAAAAAAAAAACCATTACATTGAACACATTTTTGCCAATGAGAAATAAACTTGTTTATTCCGTGCTTTCAGGGTTCGATGAACTCTTGGAAAGCATTTTCTGCATCCCTGCTGGTTGTGTAAGTGTTTTCCCTGCAAAAAGTTGTCAAGATGCTTAAAGAAGTGGTAGTTGGTTGGCGAGAGTTCAGGTGAATATGGCAGATGAGACAAAACTTCATAGCCCAGTTTATTCAACTTTTGAAGTCCTGGTTGTATGACAGGTGGTCACGCATTGTGGAGAACTGGGCCCTTCATGTTTGACCAGTGCCAGCTCCAGGTGCTGCAGTTTTCCATGCATCTCATCGATTAACTTGGCATACTTCTCAGATGTAATGATTTCACCAGGATTCAAAAAGTGTAGTGGATCAGAAGACCGCAGCTGACCACCAAACAGTGACCATGACCTTTTTTTGGTACAAGTTTGACTTTGGGAAGTGGTTTGGAGCTTCTTCTCAGTCCAACCAGTGAGCTGGCTGTTGTATGAAATCCACTTTTCGTGGCATGTCACAATCTGATCAAGAAATGGTTCATTGTTGTTTCATAGAATAAGAGAAGATGACACTTCAAAAGGATGATTTTTAAAATATTTGGTCAGCTCATGAGGCACCCACTTATCAAGATTTTTCAGCTTTCCAATTGGCTTCAAATGCTGGATGACCATAGAATGGTCGACATTCAGTTTTTCGCCAACTTCTCGTGTATCTGTAAGAGGATCGAATTCAGTGGTTGCTCTCAATTGGTCGTTATCAACTTCTGGCCCAGAGCCTGGGGCTGAGGCTGCCATGACCACCCTGTTCTCTTCCTTCTGGGGTCCCCAGGAAGCTCCCAGGACTGAATGATCCCCACAAATACAGTGGCCAGGATGGGAGGGCTGGAGGTCAACTACCCCCCCCCCCTGCCACCACAACCAAGAGGCCCCCATGGAGGTTGGCCCCGAGATGTGGGTCCCTGTGGGATGCAGGCTCCCACGGATACTTCAGGGGATGAGCACGGGTCCTCCTGGCTGACAGGACCTGGTGGGCACTGGGTGTGCGGGGCCTGTACAGGTGGGTTGGACAGAACTGGGCCTAACCAGGGAGCCGGAGACTGGTGTGTCTTCCAGATTTCCTATGAGATCCCCTATCTGGTCATAGATGATGGTGATTGCTCTGAATCCCTGTAAGGTGTTAGGCGCTCCATTCTTACCAAGTTTATTTTGTTACCTGGTAGAACTTGGCTCATAAAGAAGAAAATGGTGAAGAGGAGGACAGGAATCCTCATGGCTGAAGAAAGAAGAAAGTTTGGCTTCATTTCCAGGAGGCAGAGAAAACTTCCGTCCATGGCTCTCTAGCACCAGTGGAATGTCTCTGTTTGGATAAGAAGAGCCTTTCTGTACCTCATTAGGGATATTCATAGATAGAGGTGTTCTATGCATGCAAAATTGCTTTGATGGGAGGACTGATGTGGATGCACAGTTTTGGCCAGAAAACCTTGTTAAATGGGAACATAAGCTACAAACATTTTGGCAAAAGATGAAAGTTTATGAACAAACAACCATTTATATTGTTACAATAAATTAGACTGTGTTGAGAAACCAGTTGCTTTCGTTAATGACCAGACATTTTGTTAGTGAACACTTCCCAGACTTTACTAGCCCTGCTAAGAATTAATCACCCCACTTGCTCCTGGTCTGAAACCCCAAAGTGCTTTGTTGATGTTACAGTGCTTACTGCCTTGTATGTTAGATTAGTGAATGTATATTTGCCTCTTCCACTACTGTATGAGCTTCTTGCTTGCTAGGACAAGGCTATATTCCTCAGAGCAGAGGAGGGAGTTGAATCATGCGGCCATTTATTCTCAAATCCTCTTCACCAAGTGGAACAAAACAGAACAGCGAAAGACCACTGCACATGGAAGCAGGAGGTCTGGATTTGGGTTCTAGATCTCTAGATCTATTACTAACTGGAGGTATGGATATAGTCAGGAAAATTGTCTTCCTTAGGTGCTTCCTTGATAGCACCTATAAAGGTTGAGATCTGTTGGATCTAGATCAGGGGATTCTCAATCATTACTATGCATAAAATCAACTGGGACAGTTGCTTTGTAATACAGATGCTTAGTTCCATCTCATGATATTTTTACTGTTTTTTAAAATTGATCTAGTATTTTTCATTAAATAATGTAAACTTTCTTAGTCTACATCAAATAAAACTCCCACCGGCATACAAATACATTGAATGATATTAGCAGCAGAATATTTAAATAAAGTAACCATATACAACTATTAAGCCACTTTTTTTCATTACTTATTATTTCATGCTGTTTGTCATCATTGTCATCATAATCAGCATCATCCTACATTGCGGAATACCCATTACGAACCATATGGCATAAACATTTTTCCTACTCATAAGGAGCATATATTCTCTATATGCATATGAAATTAATGTCTGAACAAAGTGGCTTAAACAAGGCAGAAGTTTATTTCTTTCTCACTTAAATCTATAGTTACACCTATCATGGCTGGTACAGATGCTTGCCAAATTCATTAGGGACGCAGGCCCCTTCCAGCTGTCTGCTCTGCTGTACTTTAGAAGAGGCTCCAGTTTGGCTGCTAAATGCCCACCTATCATTTTTTAATTCCAGGCAGCAGGAAAGAAAATAGCCAAGAGAGAAAAACAAGGGAACATCTACCCCTCCTTTTAAATTTTTTAACCAACCCCCTCTTTTTTTTTTTTTAACCCCAATTTGTTGAGCTATGATTACATTTAAAAAGCTGTACATGTTTAAGGTATGCATCTCAGTGAGTCTGGGGATAAGTATACATCATGAACACCACTACCCTTAAGATTATAAACATATCCTTCACCTCCCAAAGTCCCCCCCATTATTATTATTATTATTATTACTGGTAAGAAATTTTGGTAAGAACACAAAATCCACCCTTTTAGCAAATTTTAAGTATGCAATACAGTATTCTTAGCTATAAGCACTATGCTGTAAATGAGACCTCCAGAACTTACTTATATGGTATATCTGAAACTTTGTGCTCTAACCACATCTACCCATTTCCCCTGCACCACGGCCCCTGGCAACCACCATTCTACTCTCTGCTTTTGTGAGTTTGTCTATTTTAGATTTCAAATGCAAGTGAAATCATATAGTAATTGTCATTCTGTGGCTGGCCTATTTCATATAACGTAATGCCCTCGAAGTCCACCCATGTTGTCACAAATGACAGGGTTTCATTATTATGTAACACTGAATAATATTCCAATGCATATATGTATTACCCATTTATCCTGATACTCTCCCTCCACCTGCCTCCCAACAGGCCCCAGTGTGTGTTGTTCCCCTCTCAGTATCCATGTGTTCTCATTGTTCTGCTTCCACTTGTAAGTGAGAACATGCAGTGTTTGATTTTCTGTTCCCGGGTTAGTTTGCTGAGGATAATGGCTTCCAGCTCCATCTATGTCCCTGCAAAGGACATGATCTCATTCCCTTTTATGGCTGCATAGTATTTCATGGTGTATATGTACCACATTTTCTTTATCCAGTCTATCATTGATGGACCTTTGGGTTGATTTCATGTCTTTGCTATTGTGACTAGTGCTGCAATGAACATGTGTGTGCATGTATCTTTATAACAGAATGATTTATATTCCTTTGGGTTTATACACAGTAATGAGATTGCTGGGTCAAGTGATATTTCTGGTTCTAGGTCTTTGAGGAATCACCATACTGTCTTCCACAATGGTTGAACTAATTTACATTCCACCAACAGTGTAAAAGTGTTCCTATATCTCAACAGCCTCATCAGCAGGTAGTTTTATTTAAAAATTTTTTGAGAAACCTTCATACTATTATCCAAAATGGCCATAGTAGTTTGTATTTCCACCACGAGTATACAAGGGTTATCTTTTATCCACATCCTCACTAATACTTGCTATTCATCTTTTCGATAACAGCTATTCTAAGAGGTGTCAGGTGACATTTCATGGTGGTTTTTGTATGCATCCCCCTGACAATTAGAGATGGTAAGAATTTTGTCATATATTTGTTGGCCATTTGTATCTCTTCTTCTGGGAAACGTCTATTCAGATCTTCACCTATTTAAAAAAAATTTCAACTTTTATTTTAGATTCAGTGAATGCATGTGCAGGGTTTTACATTGGCACATTGTGTGATGCTGAGGCTTGGAGTATGAATGATCTTGTAACCCAGGTAGAAAACATAGTATTTCATGGTGTATATGTTTTTCAGGTCTTGGTCCCCACCTTCCCTTCCCCTTCTTGTAGTCCCCAGTATCCGTTGTTCCCATCTTTACATCCATGTGTAATCAGTGCTTTGTTCTTACTTATAACTAAGAACATATGGTATTTGGTTTTTTCTTCCTGCATTATTTTAGAATAATGGCCTCTAGCTGCATCCATGTTGGTGCAAAGGACATAATTTTTTTAATGGTTGCATAGTATTCCATGGTGTACATATACTACATTTTCTCTATCCAATGATAGAGAAAATATTCATGTCTTTGCTATTGCAAATAATGCTATAATAAATATATGAGTGCACATGTCTTTATGGTAGAACAATTATTTTCTTTTGGATACAAGGGTCAGTCCCCATGGCTGCTGTCAAGGGCTAGCGTTGAGTGCCTGCAGCTTTTCCAGGCTCAGGGTGCAAGCTGTCAGTGGATCTATCATTCTGGGGTCTGGAGGATGGTGGCCGTCTTCTCAGAGCTCCACTAGGCAGTGCCCCAGTGGGGACTCTGTGGGGGCTCCTACCCCATATTCTCCCTCTGCACTGCTGTAGTAGACATTTGCCATGAGGTCTCCACCCCAGCAGGCTTCTACTGGACATACAGGCTTTTCCATACATCTTTTGAAATCCAGGTGAAGGCTTCTGATAGGGTTTGGCTCTGTGTCCCCCTCCCCCAAATCTCACCTCAAATTGTACTCCCACAATCCCACATGTTGTGGGGGGACCCAGTGGGAAATAATTGAATCATGGGGGCAGTTTCTCCCATATCGTTCTCGTGGTAGTGAATAAGTCTTACGAGTTCTGATGGTTTGATAAGGCGAAACCAGTTTTGCTTGGCTCTCATTCTCTCACTTGCCTGCTGTGTTGTAAGAACTGCCTTTCGCCTTCTGCCTCCCCCCCCCAGCCATGTGGAACTGTAAGTCCAATGAAACTTCTTTCTTTTGTAAATTGCCCAGTCTCGGGTATGTCTTTATCAGCAGCGCACTCCTGTACTTTGTGCAACTGCAGGTTTAATATCCCATGGAAATTGCCAAGGCTTATGGCTTGCACCCTCAAAGCAGTGATCCAAACTGTGTCTGGGGCCTTTTTAGCCATGGCTGGAGCTGGAGTGGTTGGGAGGTAGAATGCTGTGAGCACTGTCCTGCGCTTGCCCTGGGTGGTGCAGCCCTAGGCCCAGCCCACAAAACCAGTCTTCCCTTATAGGCCTCCAGACCTTTGAAGGGAGGGGCTGCCACCAGCCAAGGTCTCTGAAATGTCTTTCAGGCTCTTTCTTCATTGTCTTCTATTAGCATCTGCTTTCCTTTTAGTTATGCAAATGTATTCAGCCTGCTTGAATTTCAGAGGATACCAATGGCCTTAAAAGTACCATATGCCCCCTAACACTTCCTGACTTCATTTCTGCAATATATTTTATTTTTTTTTTTATCATCATCATGAATATTGAAACTTTTTATATCTATTCACTTTCCATTTGTTTTCAAGTCCAGTTTACTTCCAAATAATTTTAGAATATAGAGTCTCCATAAGACTCTAGTTTGTCTGGTTTCTTGCTGTACCCCATGACTGCGAATGCTTTCTAGTACATATAATACACTCAAAAGTACTTATGAGGCCGGATGCGGTGGCCCACGCCTGTAATCCCAGCACTTTGGGAGGCCGAGGTGGGCGGATCACGAGGTCAGGAGATCGAGACCACCCCGGCTAACACGGGTGAAACCTCCGTCTCTACTAAAAAAAAAAAAAAAAAAAATAGCCGGACGTGGTGTCGGGCGCCTGTAGTCCCAGCTACTCGGGAGGCTGAGGCAGGAGAATGGCGTGAACCCGGGAGGCGGAGCTTGCAGAGAGCCGAGATCGCACCACTGCGCTCTAGCCTGGGCGACAGAGCAAGACTCCATCTCAAAAAAAAAAAAAAAAAAAAAAAAAAAAAGTACTTATGAATGAAAAAAGGAATGAATCTTCCTATTTTTCCTTCAAAATAGCCTTAACTCTTTGGTTTCCAAGTTTATGTGGGGTTTTTAGTAGTTGTCTCAAAAATCCAATCAAATTGAACCGGGTGTGTCTCCAGAATGAAGTTTTGATGAGGTTCAGTATCTGTGCAATCAGGGCATGTCTCTTGGAATGTAGTGCTGATTAGGTTTATTAATTGTTTTTTTCCTATATAAGGGGAAGCCAATCAGAGGATGCGTTTTCCCAGAGAAGGAGCATCAGAAGAGTTTAAGACCTTGGGGGAAGAGAGTCTTGCTGCTTGCTTGTGGGACTTGCCTTGGAAGGTAGATAAGTTCACAGCATCCTCCAACTTTTTATTTTTGGTGAGTTCTCCGAGCACTGAGATGTGAACTGGCCTCATTCCCTTACAATGATACTGTTACCAGTAGAAGAGATTCGAGTTACTGGCAGCATATCTGCATGGGTCCATAAGCAACTTCAGTCCTTGCCTCCTCAGAAGAAAGAATTCGACTGAGGGGCATACAGCGGAAAAAGAGACTAAGTTTCAGAGCAGGAGTGGAAGTTTATTTAAAAAGGCTTTAGAACAGAAAGGAAAGGAAAATTCTCTTGGAAGAGACCCAAGTGGATGCCTGAAGGTCCAAGAGAGAAAAGAGAAGGGCCTTTAACCTTGATCCTGGGATGGGCTTGCCTCTTTCCCATGATTCTTCCTTTAGGGAGAGTTTCCGGCATGCACAGTGCTTTCCTTACCCTTTGGAATTGAGCATGCACGGTGTGTTTAGGGAGTTATGTGCATGTCCATCCGAAGTTTTCTTTCCTTTTCCAGTGGAGTGTGTCCCCGGAAGATTATACTTTGCCATTTTTGTCTCTTAACATGCATGCCCAAGAAGTTGCTTCTTCCTGGGGTCTGCATTTAATTAACATTTTTGATGTTAACAGGTGTAGACCACCAGGAAATGGCCTCTCTCTGGTGCTGCCTAATTATCATTTTTAGAGAGGCAAAGTGATCATTAACAGGCCATCACCTGACATTTCTAGTGGGTAGGGGAAGAGCCCTCTCCTGCCCTGCTCCTGCTCTTCTACCTGTAACAAGACAAGCCTTGAATATCATTAGACATGTGTCCCATCAAGGCAGCATCTCATTATTAAATTTTACTGTGTGAATTGTTACTTCACATTCTCATATTCTGTGTTCACTATTTGTGTGCCTTTTCCATTTTTGTTTTGACCATATCTCATTATTTTAACTGCCTTCTCCAAGATTCTAGATCTGCATTGACCAATAGAGTAACTACTAGTCACATGTGGCTATAAACTGTAAATTAATTATAATTAAATAACTAAATGGCATATCCTTAGTAGTAATAGCCAAATTTGTGGCCAAACTAGAAATTCTGTAACTACATATGTGTGGTAGTTACTGCATTGGACAATGTAGATACAGAGAATTTCTTTCATCACAGAAAATCATGTTGGGCATGTTGGCTGCCACTTATTTTTATTTTATTTTTTTTTTTTTTTTCTTTGAGACAGAGTTTTGCTCTTGTTGCCCAGGCTGGAGTGCAATGGCATGATCTCAGCTCACCGCAACCTCCGCCTCCCAGGTTCAAGCGATTCTCCTGCCTAAGCTTCCCTAGTAGCTGGGATTACAGGCATGTGCCACCACGCCCGCCTGTTTTTTTTTTTTTTTTTTTTTTTTTTTTTTTAGTAGAGACGGGGTTTCTCCATGTTGGTCAGGCTGGTCTCAAACTCCTGACCTCAGGTGATCCGCCTGCCTCCACCTCCCAAAGTGCTGGGATTACAGGTATGAGCCACTGCACCCGGCCTTATTTTTAAATTCTATTTGTGTGCTTTATAGTTAAATTATATTCTGCTTCTCTATATTCATTTCCTTTCACAGATTTTCTCAGGCAATTTTTAAATTTCATTCATTTACCTTCTTGAGGAAAGTACTTAGATCATTTTTTAAAAAATAATGTACAGCAAATAATTTTTCCACGGATATTGTTTTAGCTTTATTGTGTTGGTACTTTTACATACTATATTCAGGTATTATTATTTTTCATAACTTACTTTAAAAATTGTGCCAAGTTTATTTAAAAGAGATTTCTCCCTTGATTTTCAGAGGTCAGATTGTGTCTTCCATTGCTGTTATTTTAGTTTAATTTTATTTTATTATATGTAAATATGTTGCATATTCCTTTTTTTTTTAAAAATGTGAGATTTTTTTCTCTCTCTTGTTACACAAACTTTGTATGCAGTGTTCATTATGCACTTTAAAAATAAATATTTTGTTTCAGGGCATGGTGCTTTCACACATGCAACCTTAGAATAATTTTAAATTCCATTCCACTTTCACCATTCCTGAACTGCTTTGAATATATTGGATGTTGGAAGCCATGAGAGGTTTTGACTTGCAATCCAGTCAAGATAATAGGATTTTCCATTTATAGTGTAATCTGATATATATTCGTTTTGGTTTCATACTTTTAAAAAATCTATTCTCTTTTACTCTGTGGTGATCTTTGCTTTTCTATTTGTGCATTGCTAGAATGTCAGCTGCTGTTTCCCTAGCACCTGAGATGTTACTCAACACTGTATAGTGCTGGTGTTGAGAATTGAGAGAATCTACTAAATAATAGCACTTTTCGAGACCGCAGTTCTGAATTAAAAGGAAGGGAAAGGACAGGCAAAAGAATATAGACATCAGCTATTTTTACTGAAGATCTGTTGGAGAACATGGTTTTGGTGTCCAGGAACTTGAGACCTAATACTGCATTCCTAATACTTCACTAAGGTGTGCCTAAATAGCCCTGAAAGGGCTAGGAAGTCACAAGTCAGCCTCTTAATTGTTATGGGTGTCCTTAAAATATTAAGGTAATATTGAGGATGCAGAATGGCTCCTTCCTCATGACTTTTTAAGAGATCTGGGCCGGGCGCTGTGGCTCATGCCTGTAATCCCAGCACTTTGAGAGGCTGAGGCGGGTGGATCACCTGAGGTCAGGAGTTCCAGACCAGCCTGACCAAATTGGAGAAACCCCGTCTCGACTGAAAATACAAAATTAGCCAAGCGTGGTGGCGCATGCCTGTCATCCCAGCTACTTGGAAGGCTGAGGCAGGAGAATAGCTTGAACCTGGGAGGTGGAGGTTGCAGTGAGCTGAGATTTCACCATTGCACTCCAGCCTGGGCAACAAAAGCGAAACTCTGTCAAAAAACAAAAAAGAGAGAGAGAGAGAGAGAGAGAGAGAGAGAGAGAGGGAGGGAGATACTAAGCTGTGCAGGCTCTCATCTTGAAGTCACCAAATACGTAAGTTGTTATTCCTGCTCTGGTGAGAAGTTTGTCAATACATTTTTTCCATGAATTAATGAAAATTTTAGACCCATAACATAAGTTTTAAAAAATTTATCCTAAAGATTGCTTGTGTATGTATGTGTTTTGAAATATATTTAATCTCTATATCTTGAAATAGTTTTTATAGATTCCACACAAGAGTCCTTTAGGAAAAAAGTGTGCTTTAATTTTCTTATAATATTTGTCCTTTTTTGTCCCTGGCACAGTCTGTATATGACCATTTAAATTACTTTTAGTTCATGTTTGGGTTATAATCACACACAAATATTCTCTAAAGTCCAAATCTTATTTTGATATTCGAGGAAGAGTTTACATGGTAATAATATTAAGGGTTACAGCTGGTTTCACTGAAGCTTTGTAGGCATTCTCTAATACCTTATTTTTTTGAAGGAATATCTGTTCTGCTTGAATTATAGACTACATAATACATGTACTGTCAGGTACATTCATGGAAGGGACAGGCAGATGGAGTCATATGTTACTGGAGTCTTGATGAACAGATGTAGGAAATAGTCCAAGGAATAAGAAAAAAGTTGATATTGAAAAGTGCTTGTTGAAGTCTGTAAATGTGCATTAAAATGTGGCAGTAAAAATAGACACAGTGAAGTTTGGGAACTGGGGTCTAAATCCTGGAGTCCCCAGAATCATAGAGAACCTTGGTTAGGGGAGTAATTTTGTAAAAAAGCAAGAAGAGGCAGTGACAAGGCAGAATATAATTAAAAGTATTGCTGTGTCATTTTCTAGTTTTGTAATTTTGTCATATTTTTCAAACTCTGTTGATCATTTATTAAACTGGTAAATAAACTATAATCAGCAGGGTTATTATAAGGGTTAAATAAGGAAATTTATGTATATCTGTAAGCACAATGTCACAATTAATACAAAGCTACCCTTTTTATTTTTCCTGGACTTCATGTACAAATGGGTCAGTTAATTTTTTGTTTATGACACATAATTATCATTTGTACATAAAATATATTTAATTATTTTTTATTTTTTAGCAGGGAAATAATACATGCATGTTTTCCCCCATCTCAAACACATGCGTTCATATAAACATATCCATCTATATACCTACATATCTATGTATGAATATACACATGGACATCAGTATTTCTCAGCAAATATGTATCATGATAATCAGAGATATTGCAACTAACAAAGACTAATATAAACCATGATTGCAAGAATTTTAGATACCACCTTAGTAAAATATCAGATTGAGCTGCTAAATTTCTCTCAGCCCTAAGTCATTTTGTATTTTCTGAGCATCCTAGAGGATTGTGACTGTATACACAGGACAGAAACACCATGACGCAGGGTACTGCTGCGAATTTCTGATGCAGGGGGATTTTTTAAGGGCTAGATCAGCAGGATGGGAGTGTTGACCCTCCAAGTGAAATAAATTCCTGAATTGATTATCCCCATCCTAAAACAGATTTTTTTTTTTTTTTTTTTTTTTGTGTGTGTGTGTGATACAGAGTCTTGCTCTGTCGCCCTGGCTGGAGTGCAGTGTTAGGATCTCGGCTCACTGTAATTGCCTCCTGGGTTCAAGCAATTCTCCTGCTTCAGCCTCCTGAGTAGCTGGGATTACAGGCAAGCACCACCATGCCCAGCTAATTTGTGTATTTTTAGTAGAAATGGGGTTTCACCATTTTGGCCAGGCTGGTCTCGAACTCCTGACCTCAGGTGATCCACCTGCCTTGGCCTCCCAAAGTGCTGGGATTACAGGCGAGAGCAACCGCACTTGACCCTAAAACAGATTCTTACTTGATTGATTTCCGAGTTCCAAGGGGAAATACAAAAGTCGAAATTGAGAGAAAGTAAAAGTGGAGTAAGGCTTCAGAAGGCTGTGATTGGTGTTGGAGAAACATTGCTAGGGCATAAAGCTGGGATAATAAAATCTGAGAAATCCCACAGTGTTTATCTACAGGTGGAAATCATATTCCACATGTGGGCGGAGTCAGGGATCCCTGTGTTTTAAAATCAGTGAGGGAATTGAATATCTGGACTTGTGTCAATTAACATACAAAACTCAGTGCTTTTGATGTTCTCATTCACAAGATATCTGTGTTCCTTCTTTGTCAGAAACCATAGTCATAGGCTTCCTAATTTTGACCATGGGAAAAGAGGAGAGGCCTCTGTGTGTTTGTGTCTGTTGGTCAGGCTGTGGTGCAGGTGGTGTCACCCTTCAGTGAAGGTCTGGCTTTTCATCACAGGTTGGTCTGAAAATTATGTACAAGGCTGGTGTCTCACGTGTTCTTTCTCCAACCTCAGCTTTTCTTAGTGCCTGAAGTGTCTGCAAGTGGAAATCCAGAAGAAGACAGAGAGAAACTGAGTTCTTGACAATGCATTCACTAGTGAGTGGGGGATGGCTCTTTCTACTGAAATTATACCCATATTGCTGGCAAATGGGCAGTTTTCTCCAGTTTGCATGGGTGTTTCATTTTTATTCTTTTTTTTTTTTTTTTTATGATGCAAAATCCACCCAGCCTGGGTGTTCCAAATGCAATCAGGAGACTTTCAGGTATCTGGCCTCCAATTAAGTTTTCTCAGGACTCTAGGTTGGGTATCATGTGTCAAAGATTCCTAAATTATCAATATAATTTCTAATATTACACTACTTTATTCCAGCCCCTATGCAGGCTATTTACAAAAAAAGACATGAGAGGTCTCATTTATGTATTTCTTTTTCTTCTATCCATCCTATAACCTCATAGGGAAATAATTGACCCATTAACTGTACCGTTGGCTGAAATAGACTTAGGATTGTGATGAATGCAGGCAATAGAGATGCGTGAAGAGCAGAAGATCACAGCCCAATAATGAGGCTGATGTTCTAGCAGCTGAGTTCAATAAATCCCGTGTGATAGGCCTTGGGCAAGAGCTGCACAGTGTTGAGGAAAAAGGAGAGTTTGATAAAATATATTTATGCTTTTAAAAACTTTGCAAAAGGACAACTAAAGAAGTCATTATTATTCTTATCCCCATTCATTTTACCTTTTGATAATTAACTTTTTGCCTTCTGGTAACTGAAAGTAACATATAAGAAATACAATTACTTAATTATGGTTGCACACTCAGGAGAAGGAATATAGTAGATATAGTACAATTTAGGGTTCTGTGGAAATGCTCTATAAGGGCTGGTTAGAAAAAAACAAAACAGTAAAGAGGCCTTTTTATCCTTGAACAAGCCAAGTGACAAGGTAAAGTTAAAAGAGAGGCAGTGATAACTGATGTTTGGGTTGCCCAGAGAAAGTTGAGAACAGGAGGCTTCATATCACAGGAATCATCAGACTAAGACTTCCTCAGTATAGCAGCCTCAGCGGTCTTGTCTTGTGCGGCTGGACTGTCTTTAAGCCTTGTCATGAACACCTGAATTGCATAACATTAGAGTGACTATATGTATGAATTGAATCCTATATTCTGTGTAAAACTTGTTCAGTTCTGAAGAATGCTGGAGTCTGGTTCATCACTTTCTAACTTTTTAATGAATAAGGGACCAATGACCTGTATTTAATAAATATTTGCTAGATAGGAAACATGTTTTCTATTACTTCTTTAGATTATTCAAAACACACAATAGGTCTTTTAACCATTTGATTGGTGAGAAACCTGTGTTTTATCTAGAGAAATAATTCATTTAATCACGGTCGTGTTTAAAAAGTAGTAAATCATGGTTATTTGCCTTGTGACAAATCTGTAATTTACTTGAAATTCATGGTAAATTTGTTTTATTTATGAAGGTTCAAGTGAAAATTTTATAATCAGTTATGTACAGGTGATTAACACATTACTGAAAAATATCTGGGCTATATTATGCCACATCTCATGCGATATTTCTTCATAGGAAAGTTTAATGGATTAAGAGTGGGTATGTCTCTGTGAGTGAATTTGAAAGGCAGATACCAGTTTAGTGTTGAGAATGAACTGGCTGGAACCTAAAACACTGAGTGTTCTGCATACCCAGATCCTACCTATGTCATCTCAGCCTTCCTCCTCTGGACATTAAAAGGGATTCTCTGTCTAAACTAAAATGTCTGATGTTTTAGAACAAAGTGACTTTTGAAGATGTAGCTATTGACTTCACCCAGGAAGAGTGGGCCATGATGGACACATCCAAGAGAAAGCTGTACAGAGATGTAATGCTGGAAAACGTGTGTCACCTGGTGTCCCTCGGTGAGTCCCTCAACATTCACATACGTATGTAGACACACATTGACTCATTCATTCAATAAGTGTTGGAACAGCTTCCCCATATCTCACTCTAATCTCTTCTCTGATTCTCTCACAGATCTTATCTGAAAAAAGTTTGAGCTCTCTAAATCTGTCTGAAAGAAATATCTTTATTTTATTTTATTTTATTTTGTTTTATTTAGTGTGTCACGCAATTAGAATGTAATCTTGACAAGGATTTCATGGTTTCCTTGGTACTCAGTCTCTAATACTCAGAACAGACCTGGGAACTTAATGAATATTTTCAATGTATTAAATTAAATATTTTCTAAATAACTCTTCTGCTTTAGTCGCTATGCTTAGGCTGAGACCAATTAGTGAAAACAATAGCAATATCTTTTCTGTATAGAACACCAATTATTTTTGTAAATCGAATGTTTTTTTTTGTTCTGCATGAGAATAATAATAAACATACTGTGCAGAGGTTTAATTAATCTCTTTCTGAAAAGACTGTGTATTATGCATTGTGTCTTGGAACTTAGGCATGGACTCAGCATTCATAGGTCCTGACTGTTTTGAATTTCCTTTTCCTGATGGACCTTTTGTTTGGATTTATTTTCTAGTCTCACGTTGGGTCAGAAAAATCCTGGGGAGTTTTCTGTGTTCTAGGTCTTGTGGCCTGAGCTGACCTTCACTGTTTTTATTCTTCCTCGATAGCCTGCCTTACAGTTGGTGATAATGCACATTTATTGACAGTGAACTCAAAACACATGTACTGTTTCCACTAACAGGGTACAGATAAGCAAATCCTATATAACTTTGCAGCTGGAGCAAGGAAAAGAGCTCTGGTGGGAAGGAAGAGAATTTCTCCAAGGCCAGAATCTGGGTAAGGAACAAGGTCCTGTGCTCTAACAGGAGGAAGTGCTTTGTCAATGAATAATATCAGTCAAATATTAATTAGCAGTTTTATTAAATGAGTGGTAATTTCTAAAATGTAGGTTAAGCTACTGGAGCAGAATTCCTTAGATGTTATTATCATTTTGTTCATATGTCAGATGCTACTCTTGTGTCCTCTTGCCTTTTCTTTTACTTTCGGGAAAAGGATAATTCATGTACCTGTTGGGGTTAAACTGTCACATGCTGACTCTTTTCCCGATACCCCTGTGAAGACTATCCCTCTATTTACCTGCCTGATATCTCATCTCCATTTTATCTCTTTTCACATTTTAATTTTAAAGCACTTTTCTAATTGCTGACGCTGTACAATCTGTTTCTTCTATTGAAGTATTTTCTTCATTTGACACATTTGCCACATCTAAGTGTCAATTTTTGAAAAAAAGTAAAAGGGCCTTGGGGTTTTTCAAACAATTTTATTACCATAATACCAAGGTAACAATTTATTTTTCAATTATTTCAGACAAGGAAAGTGCCCTTAAGAAAAAACACACGATATTCATGCATCCTATCAGAAAAGATGCATCCACCGGTATGACAATGGTGAGTTTTATAGCTGTGTACACCAGTCATCTAAGTTAAAGACCTGGTAATGGGTTAAGTTAGTAATGACGCACAGTCACCTGAGTGTAATTAGGCTGGCATTAAGTGCTTTCTAAGCAAAAAAAAAATTGATAGTTTGAATTCAGTGAATAAAGTGACCTGTGTTCTAAACCATAACATGAGATCTTTAAAATAGAACAAGTGCATATACATTGCTCATGTTCAGACTTTGAAAGATATTGATATCATCACAATCAATGGAATAACTCTGCAGTTGGGATCTTACAAAAGAGAAAATATCTGTGTCTGCAGGAGACAATGTGTACGCAAGTGTCAATCGAGAAAAATGACGAGACAAGTCCAATCATTTTAGGAGATTTATTTGCCAGAGTTAAGGACATGTACCTGGGGGACAGGTGTATACCTTTCTCCAAAGATGATTTTCTCTAAATTTAAAGGGGGAAAGGGTGGGATATTGAGAAGTACACAATTTTCATGTAAAAGGTGGGTAGAAAAAAATAGTCATTCATGCATTTTTCTGGCTCAGTGAATCTGGATTTTTTTTACATAAGATGACATAAACAAATGAGGCAGAGGAATAATGCAGGAGAGCTGCATTTTATATAAGACAACATAGGCAAAATGGGGCAGGGAAACAATCGGATATGCATTTGTGTCTGGTGAACTGGGGATGACTGCGCCTGTAAAGACAAGCTATCAGTTTGCATTGCCATGGTGTAACTTTAACAGCTCATGAGGAATTTCCTTGTGGGCAAAATACGGGGGAGGCAAGTAGCTTTTCATCTTGTAGCCATATTATTTAGGAACCAGAAGGGGGAGGCAGGTTTGTGTGACCCTGTTCCCAGCTTGATTTTTCCCTTTGGTTAAATGAGTTTGGGGTGCCAAAATTTAATTTCCTTTCACACAAGTAACATTGGAAAGATTTCAACTGGGCTCTACCACTGAATGGTTGGTCTAGGATTCAAAGGTGGTGAAATGAATGTATAGATGTATGTTGGTAAATCATTAAGAGCTTTTAATCTTTGTCCCTAAAGGAGAACTCTCTCACTCTGGAGGATCCCTTTGAATGTAATGATTTGAGAGAAGATTGCACTCACAGTTCCACAATGACTCAGCGTTTGTTAACTCAGAGTGGAAAGAAACCCTACATCAGCAAACAGTGTGGAAAATCCCTTAGTAATCAGTTATTCCCTAAACCACATAAACAAATTCATACTAAAGGTAAATCATATCAATGTAATATATGTGAAAAGGCCTATACTAATTGCTTTCACCTTAGATGGCACAAGATGACTCACACTGGAGAGAGGCCATATGCATGTCATCTATGTGGAAAATCCTTCACTCAGTGTTCTCACCTTAGAAGACATGAGAAAACTCACAGGGGAGAGAGACCGTAGAAGTGTCATCAGTGTGGGAAAGGCTTTATTCAAACCTTTAATCTTCGAAGACATGAGAGAACTCACCTTGGATAAAAGCGTTATGAATGTGATAAAAGTGGGAAGGTCTTTAGTCAAACCTCTGGCTTTAGAGGACACACAAGAATTCACACTGAAGAGAAACCACATGCTTGTCTTCTATGTGGGAAAGCCTTCAGTCTATCTTCTGACCTTAGATGATATGAGAGAACATGCACTGGAGAAAAGCCATATGAATGCCATTTATGTGGGAAAGCCTTCAGTCAGTGTACTAATCTTAAATAACATCAGAAAATTCACCCTGGAGAGAAAATGATAAATGTCTTCAGAACATATTCTGACTTTAGATGACATGGTGTTAGGAATGACGAATGTAAGGAATATGGAAGAGACTTCAGCTGCAGTTGTAACATCTAAACATGCCAAAGGACTCACATTTTGAAGAATTACTATAATCAACATGGACGTTACTTCAGTTACCTTTATTCTTCAGTCCACATCAATAAATTCATATGGAAGAGAAATTGTACGACATATATGTACCAAAGGCTTGTTAGTGATCTGATCATAAATGACACGAGAGAGCTGAAACTGTCAACATAATAAACTAAAAGTCTTCAGCAACAGTTTTAATAACTTAAAACGTGTGGGACTTTCAGGTAGAGAATCTCTAGCTCTGCGTTCAGTGTGAAAATGTTTTTATGTGCAATTTGTTGTCAAATAACGTAAGAAAACTTTACTTGGATGAACCCTTTATTTGTATTTTCTGTGAATAAACATTCAGCCAAGCACTAGGCTTGATGTTCACAAGAAAACACAGTGATAAAATGCTGCTAAAATGGAAAATAAGAGAGGAAATCCTTTATAAGCTAAATAAGAAGGGAAAGTCTTTCCAAGGGCAATGAATTCTCTTGGAATACCAAACACTTCTTACTGGAGAAGTTATGCCTTGAAAAATCATGAGAAATCCTTTCTTCACAGAGTAACGCTTGTGGCACATGTGAGATTTCACACTGGACAAAACACGGTTAGCATCTTGAAAGGAGAAGATTCTTTAGGGTAATTCATTTCTTAGTTAACATTAAGTTTCTCACATTGAGAAGCTATCAAACTTGAAAATCACTGTGGAGAAACCTGATAGATTTCTCATCAGAAAAGTGAGTCAAGAAGGTGGACCTCTAGAAAAAACTCTTAACACATAGTTTAGCAAAATAATTCAGAAATTTGAGAAAATGTCTATTCATAAAAATGCAGCACATAAATGTATAATAGCAAAGTGACCTGGGCATAAATTGAATGCAGAATTATATATGAAATCTCATTAAACATTTCCAAAATATCAATACTTACAAATATTGAAAGAATACAATCGGTTGTTGGAAAAACTTAGTGTGTTGGTAAAGTCCTTCTTTCATTTATGCAGCCCTAACAAATTGATTTGCATCTGCACTCCTCGGCTTATGGGTCGAGATTCTACCCCAACTTCTGAGTCTCCCCAGTCTTCAACGGCTCTTTCCTCACAGCTCACCTCCCTTTACTTCCATGTTCACTAAAACCACTTGTTTCCATCCAACCCTGGAACTGACACATCAGGGATCTTCAGCCCCACTTGCCAGATTTCTCAGTGTGTCATTGCATAGATTTAGCAAGGAAACGGAGGCTGGATCAAAGACACCTAGTATATGCATTTGGGTGTCCCCAGCCCTTGCCTCTGTCTCTGAGTAGTTACCTGGGATCAGAGAATAAGGCAGCCCTGCTCTTCTATCCCTCAGAAATCTCTTGAAATTTTGTCCCTGAAGCCTCTCTAAGTGGAGGTAGCAGTTCATCTCATGACACCCCAGAGTTTACTCAGGTAAGTCCTGAGTTATTACACAGAGACAGACACAGCTGTGTTCCTTTTACTTCTGTCCAGAAGATAAAACACCAGCATGATAAAACAGCCGAACCTGTCAGCCACCATGCAAGCCTTTCCTATATTTGATTCAATGTACTTTTCCAGAAGCAAAATGAAAGTTCTCACAGATGGGGCCTCCTCTGCCTTGTCCTCAGAATTGGAAAATGTATTGTCCATCAAGGAGCCTCAGTACTGAACCTAAAACTCAAGAGAAAACGTTTCCTGAATAATAAGTGGGATGATGACTTGAAATTTTGCAAAACAGGCACAATCTTAATACGATAGGCCTTACTAAGGCTAAATGGCCTTATCCATGGTTGAAATTGACACATCATTATATTAAAAAATCTCCACAAGTGATTGATTTTACTCAGCAGCCAGGGTTTATGTCAAGTGTGAGGATAACGAGCAAGAAATTCGAGCCCTTGGCAAACTGGTTGGAGAGGCAAGGATTGTGTCCAGGTAGAGCTCATAACATTATTTATTGTTTAATCTATTTAATTAAATATGTAATTTACCCTCAAACTGTGGCTGACATTATATGTAGTCCTGAGCCACATTAAGATGTACTATTTGTGCTGTGAAATTCTACGGGATTTGACAAATGCATGGTGGCAGATCTCCAGCATTAAAGCATAACACAGAATGCTTCTCTTATTCAAGCTCTTCTTCCCTTCACATAGAGGGAATCAATCGACTTTTGTATACTAACTTTCGAATTTGTTTCTTTATTCCCATCTTCTTTAATTAAAGCACAAGATATCGTACTCAATTTCCATTTGATCTTCCAAAAGAAAGGTACTGAATAATCCATACCTGAATTTCATTGATTCAGACTCAGGTCCACCGCTAAGCAGTAAAGGCCAAACGTCCTGTGCTGCCACCTCATGGCCGGCAAAGGGCAATGAAACCCATCGTTCCGGCCATGCAGGGCGCATGCGCGGTCTGCTTCCCGCGGCGAGCCGGGTCTCCAGGGAGGACCTGAGTTTTCTTTACCCAGGGTGAGGGAGGCGCCGCCGCCCTGGCTTTGGGGCTGGGGCCTCTGGGGAGGTTCCGGGTGGGGGCGTTGAAGAGGCAGCTCTTTTTGCAAGGCCCAAGATGGCGGGCCCTGCACAGGCCGCGCTGTTCCGCGCCCTCAGGGCGTCAGTATCCCGTTGGGGCAGGATGCCCCCGCTGGGCCCGGAGCATCCTTGGCGCTGCCCTCGCAGAGCCGCGCTGAGGTTGAGGTGGCGCGGGGGGCCCGGGCTCCGCGAGGAGCGGCGGCAGCGAGGGCTGGAGGACCCGGGCTCCGGGGCTCCGGGGCGTCTGGCCTGGGTGGGACTGAGCCCATCCAGGGACTGGGACTCCCGAGTTCTGGTGCGGGTGGATCCTGGGCAGGCTCAGGACCAAGTCCCTCTCCTTCCACCAAGGAGCGCCCAGAGGCCGGCGGGAGCTCCAGGTTCACCTCCTCCTCCTTCAGGTGTTTACTTTTCCTTTATTTCTGGAAGGCCAGAAATTGGCGCCATCCTTCACATCGGTGAATCGGGACCCTAACACCCATTACCTCAGGTTTATTGTTATTGCCATTAACAGTGTTGGTGGCATTATCACTAAGATCATCATTGTTGTTATTGTCATTCATGATTATTAGCAGGTGTGTTCATCATTTTGTCTCACTATGCATTTTTTTTTTTTTTTTTTTTTTGTGATTGGTTTTGTATGATGTTGAATTGAACTTCTCTAATCTTGACTAGTGTTGTCAGATTCCTGAAGAGCATTCCGGAGGACAACCCCTGCCTTTAGTGCAGCCACAGAATTTCGTGGGCACAGGAGAGCACCTAGAATATTCCCCTTTCATTGCACAGCAGCTTTGGGAAATGGTGGCTGCCTGGCTCTGAGATGAGGTGGAAAAGACCGGATACTGGGGCAAGTGATAGCACCTCCACTGGTGTTTTTATGAAGCCAAGTGCACTGTCTCCCACGTAGACTTAGAATAAAATCTGATGGCTCTAAAAGGCCATGTTTGCCCTTCCTGGACTTCCTGGGAGCCTTTAAACCTTGTGTGGTTCCTAGAGTGGCTAGGTTGCCATATCTGTGCCTCGTATGGCAGCACCAGTCTTTTCTGGGCCAACAAGGGCACTTAGTTTAGAAGCTCAGGCATGGTTCTAGGTGGCTGTTGCTATCTGTGCCTCGTATGGCAGCACCAGTCTTTTCTGGGCCAACAAGGGCACTTAGAATGTTTCCAGAAGCTCAGGCATGCTGTCTCTGTTCCACCCTTCTGTTCAATGGCAATTCACTGGGTCCCTGGCTGACATAGAACATCCTGCAGAGGGATGGGCTTGGGTGACTTCCTGGCCAGCCTTTCCAGGCAGTTATCTTTGAAAAACTTGAAGAGACTCACAGAAGCCATTCACTGGTATTTCATGACTGCAAGTGGGGTTTCTGGTTCCTTGAGTTTACTTAGAATATTTGAATGGCTCTGAATGGCCAAGAAACCCTCTCTGGTCTTGGAAGCTGCCAAAAGCTATTACTGGGCCTTGGAAGAGTCTTTAAAATTTTTCCAGGTACAGCTGAGAATAGGAAACTTTTCCAGGTCTAGCCCAACCAGCTCAGGTCGAGTCCTGAAAAACTGGTGGGTATTGGGGGAGCTCATCTTATGAAAGAGCAATTGGTGGCAAAGCTGGGTCTCCAGGACAGCTGTGTGTGTATATGTCTGCAGAGCATGCCTTGTAGTCATCTTTAGTAACTGAACACCATTTGTGAATGGATAAACTATATTCCTTGCTGTACAATAATGAAAAATCCATACTAACAATGGTAGTAATAAAAATATTGATGAATATTAACAGGAATGATGATCATCATGATACTAGTACTAGTGGTTATAATACTGATAATAATACTAACCCTATGGACTTGGGACATACAAGTTTTCCCTAAGTGGATAATAGGCATAAATATTTGGTGGTGTAGGGTTATTTCAAGTCCCAGAAAGCAAGGATGAACATCTAGAACGAGAAGAAAAACAATCTGGAGGTTGGCATGTGCACACCTGGGGACTCCTGTGTTAACTTCTGGTGTTTCAGCCTAAGAGGGAATGTTAATATAACCCTGGTCCTGCAACACCATGCTGACCAACACCTACCAGCTTTCAGGAGATAAGATAGCTGGCTGATGGGGCAGGGATCCAGAGAAGATACGTGTCCAGACCCGTACATTTGCCCAGCGGCAGAGTTCATGACAAGCAAAAAACCCCAGGACAATGTCATTCCCAGCCACCTGACTGTCATCTGCTCTTTCATGGTCCCTCTCTACTGGTACCTCTAGGCACTGGCATGTCCTCCAGAGGCTGTAGGAGGGCATCATACTCAGTACTCTCCCACCTGCAGGAGGCAAGAAAGATGGAAAGAGCTAAATACCATGGCTTCTGGGTTCTTTTTGGTGGGCATGGCATATTTTGCATTTGCTTTACTAATGGTGGAACCCAGTCAGTGGTTTGCAATACAGCTCTGGATGACTCTGGACACCTGTAGAGATTTTGACAATTTCCAGAAGGTCACAAGTTCTTGGAGGACTTTTTCACAAGTTCTTTGACTGAAAAAGTGGTTCAAAGAACTACTGTACTGACTTAGAAAATGTTGCAGAGGCTGGGCGCGGTGGCTCATGCCTGTAATACCAGCACTTTGGCAGGCCGAGGCGGGCAGATTTCGAGGTCAGGAGTTTGAGACCAGCCTGAAACCCCGTCTCTACTAAAAATTCAAAAATTAGGCAGGCGTGGTGGCATGCACCTGTAACCCAGCTACTCAGGAGGCTGAGGCGGGAGAATCGCTTGAACCTGGGAGTCGGAGGTTGCAGTGAGCCAAGATTGTGCCACTGGACTCCAGCCTGGGCGACAGTGTGAGACTCTATCACAAAAAAAAAAAAAAAAAAAGAAGAAGAAGAAAAAAAAAAAAAAGAAAATGTTGCAGAGACTCTGGTGAACAGGTAGTCCCTCTCCTGCCACTCCAGGTAAAAGTTTCTTGGCCACAAACCTGATTTAGCAGTATCCCTTCATCTTAGGTGAGTAACAGAAAGCCATTCATGACCTATCCAAGCATGGAGGGGGAATTTGACTTAGAAAACTTTTAGGTGGACTAGTTGGTGAAAGAAAGTGCATTCTAGGGCTCACAGGCCTACACATAGAGTTCCTAGCACATAAAGCATATGTATGAATTCTTTCTGAGCCCATGGCAAGACCAGGGTGCACTTCATCCATCTCCTATGCTGGTATGAATAGGTACTTGCCCGAAAAAGAAAAGAATAAGTCAGGAAGCCCATTCTTCTACAGGACACCAGCTGGTACAGTAGGAGTCTTGGGGTTGCTGTGGTATGTATGTTTTCAAGGTTGTCTTTTAATCATCTTCAGCAAATTCAACAGTCTTCAGAACATAAAAAAAATTATTCAACATTGCCTAATAACTACCACAAATCTATCCATGATAAAGAACTGTACCCACATAATAATAACATTAATAGCAATCACAATGGTGTGATATAAATGTCATTTTAATGAAGAGAATAATAAAAAAGCAGCTATTTAAGAGCATATTCCTGTAAGCCTGTGACATTGTTCCCATATGAGCCCTCATGTTATTGATTACAGGGAGAGGCTTGGGGCTGCATCTTGAAATATCTTCTGTGATGGCAAAGAAGAGTGGCAGTAGGGAGAATAATTCTGAGCCACACGAGGGCTTGGGCAAAAGTGGAGATGCCTGTGCCACGTGGAAATACATTACAAATGGACTATGGAAAAGGGTCTGGCCAGAGTCCTGCCTGACACAGGTCATACAAAAGCTTTCAGTAGTTCGCCCCAAGAAATGGCTGGTCCAGGCTGTAGATGAGAAGCACTGGGCAGACAGATCCACACCCGCTTCCTGAGTCTCAGAAGTCTGGTGTGCATCGAACATTAAGCCCCCAAGCCTACTGAGACTTCACCTCCTGGCTGGTCTTCTACCATCTGATTCTTGAGCCCCATCACGTAAGTGCCATCTCCATACTGGAATTGCTGACAATGTCTGATGGAGGGTTTCACCCTGGGTACTCAGTACCAGCAATGGATGAAATACCAGAAGGGAGGCTCCAGGGCTTCCATAGAAGACACATTCTAAAGTTGCTCGGGTGATCAAATGATCATCTCATAGATTTTCAGCAGAACTGCAGCATTTTGTGAATACCTGAGTGAATGCAGAAAGTATCCAGACGCATGGGCATTCTAGGAAGCTCCCTGTGTAAATCAAATACAAGGAATATCTACTTCTGGGCTCAAAAGCTAACTTAGATAATAAAAAAAGTGAGATGCTGGCAGAAGGCAAATAACTCCACTTCAGTTCCTGAGAGAAAAATGGTTCTGTAACCTCTGAGTTTATTTAGAAAAAGTTTGGAGCCTCAGGAAGACCAAGTATATCATTCCTGATGTTTCCAGGGCAGATTGGACTGCTTAGGCCTCTGGGACTATTCTAAGTCCTCTCAGGTTTCCATGGGAAACTGTAACTCTACTCCTAGAGCTCACACCACCCCCGAGCAAGCTCATTGTTTTCTAAATATTCCAAGGAAGTCCATCCAGGGTATGCCTGTATTGGTGAGTTTCACCTTGGACTGGCAGGAGAACTCTGAGAATGATACATCCTGACTTCACTTGATAAAGGTAGGGGAGCCACGAAGTCCAGATCTGGAGAGCACCTGAAACACCAGATGGCAGAAGGACAGTAAGGAGGTGAAGTCAGCTATGGAGTTGGAGCTTCATGTTTAATGCATGTAGGATTCTGAGTTCCAGGACTGATGGGCTGGTGGGGATGAGATACATGTCTTCTTTGCAGGGAGCCAGGCCAAACCAGCCATCTGGTTGCACTACTGAAAGCTTTTGTGTGCCCAGTGGTAGGCAAGACACAAGCCAAACTCTCTTCACCTCTGGCTGGTAGTCCTTGACTAGAGAGGTTTGCACACAAGTGGTCCTATTAGCCCATGCTCTCCTGTGGCTTGCTTTCCTTTCACCTGTTTCTCATGTTTGCCGTCATGGAACACATTTCATAGTGAAATTCTTTGACTCTGACTCCAAATTACACAAGGAGGACCCAATTTGTGAACTTTTCATATATTTAGGAGAATCTCCACATTGATTTTTGTATCCTTATGTTCATATTGTCACCAGTATTAAAATTCTTACTATTTAGGTCATTGCGTTCACTATCATAATTATTAAATATTTTTCATTTATCATTTATTTTTATTGGTTAATTTTTGTGGCAGCTGTTATATAACAATCACTAGAGTTTCTCTATTCATGAAAGATGTCCACGTTAATGGAGGTAACTAGGAGTGTTACTTTACAGGTATGTAAACACAGATAATCTTGGCTGAACTGTGGCTATATTGTCTGGTGTCCCTTTGAAGGTGAAGCCTCTTGTGTTATTCTAAGTGACCTCTGGAGACAGAAACTGTCTCATAATTGCAGGGACGACTTGAGAAGGCATCCTGAGCCTATGCAGAAATGCAGAAGCACTTCCATGATCTAAGCAACCTATGTGAAGGCCTGAAAGCCAAAGCAAAGCTGTCCAACAAAAAGTTTTCCTAGTAACACTGGAGGTCCATCAGTCACTCCTCCTGGTCTGGAAATGCCAGAAATGTCCTCCATGGTTCTTGTGAGGGTCCAGATCTTTTCAAAATCACCTCAGGAGCCACAGAACCACTCCATCCTACCTGAAATTGCAGAATGACTCTTCTTTTGACCAGAGTCTCAAAAATATATTCATTGATAGTTTTGATTCCTGGGAGCCGCCATTGCTTGCAAAAGATGTGCCAGAGACTAGACATTTTCTGTCTCCTCACTTGTCCGGGGAAGACTGAAGTTTTTCTGAAACACAGAAATGGGAATCTGACCCTCTGAGCAGCCCCAGGATTTTCTAAGTCTTCCAAGCAGAGTGGAAGTTCTGGTGAGGACCCATTGTACCCCCGATGGTCTGGAATCACATAGGATGATGCGTTTAAACAACTCTATGTGGAGATATATTTTCTGAGATATTCCAAGGAGGAGGGACACAACTGGACCAGATGTTAAAAGGGCAGCTGAGCATTAAGTGCCTATGTAGTGTTTGCAGCTTAATGTCCCATGCAGAAGGGGACTCTGGGCTCTTGTGTTAGAATTCAGTGTAATTCTGGGGTCCTGCTTTTCTTCCAGGAAATCCCACTTCCATCTGGATGTCTGGATGAACTACTGAAAGCCACTGAGTGTCCTGCAGCAGGTGAACTGTGGCCAGAGCCCAAGGATGAAGGGGGCTCCTTCCGTCTGTGACTGTGAAGAGGAAGCCTGAGGTATAGCAGACCCAGGCCCCAGAAGGATGGAAAAAATGAGGTAGGGAGTGAGGGGACCTCAGAGGAAGACTGAGGTCTGCAGAATCCCAGGGTCAAGGAGACAGTGCGGTGTCGTGGTGGTGTCCTTGATATTCGAAGAGGGGCGATAATCCATCTCCTGAGTAAAAGCTTCATATGGGGTGAGGAGGGGAGAAGTAAACAGAGAGGAAGCAGGGAAGGCCAAGACAGCGACCAGCCTTAGAGCAATTTTAACCAGAAATGGACACACCCTGGACCCCATCGCGGGGTTGTAACATTTAAGTCTCTAATCCATCTTGAATTAATTTTTGTGTAAGGAGTAAGGAAGGGATCCAGTTTCAGCTTTTTATTTATGGCTAGTCGATTTTCCCAGAAGCATTTATTAAATAGAGAATCCTTTCCCCATTTCTTATTTTTGTCAGGTTTGTCAAAGATCAGATGGTTGTAGATGTGTGGTATTATTTCTGAGGGCTCTGTTCTTTTCCATTGGTCTATAGCTCTGTTTTGGTACCAGTACCATGCTGTTTTGGTTACTGTAGCCTTACTGTATAGTTTGAAGTCAGGTAGCATGATGCCTCCAGCTTTGTTCTTTTGACTTAGGATTGTCTTGACAATGTGGGCTCTTTTTTGGTTCCATATGAACTTTAAAGTAGTTTTTTTTCCAATTCTGTAAAGAAAGTCATTGGTAGCTTAATGCGGTATGGCATTGAATCTATAAATTACCCTTGTGGCAGTATATGGCAATTTTCACAATATTGATTTCTTCCTGTTCATGAGCAATGGAATGTTCCCTTCCAGTTGTTTGTGTCCTCTTTTATTTCAGTTGAGCAGTGGTTTGTCGTCTCTTTGAAGAGGTCCTTCACATCTGTTGTAAGTTGGATTCCTAGGTATTTTATTCTCTTTGAAGCAATAGTGAATGGGAGATCATTTCATGATTTGGCTCTCTGTTTGTCCTGTTATTTGGTGTATAACGAATGTGTGTGATTTTGCACATTAATTTTGTATCCTGATACTTTACTAAAGTTGCGTATTAGGTTTGAGGAGATTTTGCGGCTGAGACGATGGGGGTTTTCTAAATAGACAACAGCATGTTATCTGCAAAGAGGACAATTTGACTTCCTCTTTTCCTAATTGAATACCCTTTATTTCTTTCTCTTGCCTGATTGCCATGGCTCAGAACCTCAAACACTATGTTGAATAGGAGTGGTGATGAGAGGGCATCCCTGTCTTGTTCCAGTTTTTAAGGGGAATGCTTCCAGTTTTTGCCCTTTCAGTATGATACTGGCTGTG
>NW_026088884.1:7500-15000 GCF_024542745.1 Macaca thibetana thibetana | reverse complement strand
CTAACCCTAACCCTAACCCTAACCCTAACCCTAACCCTAACCCTAACCCTAACCCTAACCCTAACCCTAACCCTAACCCTAACCCTAACCCTAACCCTAACCCTAACCCTAACCCTAACCCTAACCCTAACCCTAACCCTAACCCTAACCCTAACCCTAACCCTAACCCTAACCCTAACCCTAACCCTAACCCTAACCCTAACCCTAACCCTAACCCTAACCCTAACCCTAACCCTAACCCTAACCCTAACCCTAACCCTAACCCTAACCCTAACCCTAACCCTAACCCTAACCCTAACCCTAACCCTAACCCTAACCCTAACCCTAACCCTAACCCTAACCCTAACCCTAACCCTAACCCTAACCCTAACCCTAACCCTAACCCTAACCCTAACCCTAACCCTAACCCTAACCCTAACCCTAACCCTAACCCTAACCCTAACCCTAACCCTAACCCTAACCCTAACCCTAACCCTAACCCTAACCCTAACCCTAACCCTAACCCTAACCCTAACCCTAACCCTAACCCTAACCCTAACCCTAACCCTAACCCTAACCCTAACCCTAACCCTAACCCTAACCCTAACCCTAACCCTAACCCTAACCCTAACCCTAACCCTAACCCTAACCCTAACCCTAACCCTAACCCTAACCCTAACCCTAACCCTAACCCTAACCCTAACCCTAACCCTAACCCTAACCCTAACCCTAACCCTAACCCTAACCCTAACCCTAACCCTAACCCTAACCCTAACCCTAACCCTAACCCTAACCCTAACCCTAACCCTAACCCTAACCCTAACCCTAACCCTAACCCTAACCCTAACCCTAACCCTAACCCTAACCCTAACCCTAACCCTAACCCTAACCCTAACCCTAACCCTAACCCTAACCCTAACCCTAACCCTAACCCTAACCCTAACCCTAACCCTAACCCTAACCCTAACCCTAACCCTAACCCTAACCCTAACCCTAACCCTAACCCTAACCCTAACCCTAACCCTAACCCTAACCCTAACCCTAACCCTAACCCTAACCCTAACCCTAACCCTAACCCTAACCCTAACCCTAACCCTAACCCTAACCCTAACCCTAACCCTAACCCTAACCCTAACCCTAACCCTAACCCTAACCCTAACCCTAACCCTAACCCTAACCCTAACCCTAACCCTAACCCTAACCCTAACCCTAACCCTAACCCTAACCCTAACCCTAACCCTAACCCTAACCCTAACCCTAACCCTAACCCTAACCCTAACCCTAACCCTAACCCTAACCCTAACCCTAACCCTAACCCTAACCCTAACCCTAACCCTAACCCTAACCCTAACCCTAACCCTAACCCTAACCCTAACCCTAACCCTAACCCTAACCCTAACCCTAACCCTAACCCTAACCCTAACCCTAACCCTAACCCTAACCCTAACCCTAACCCTAACCCTAACCCTAACCCTAACCCTAACCCTAACCCTAACCCTAACCCTAACCCTAACCCTAACCCTAACCCTAACCCTAACCCTAACCCTAACCCTAACCCTAACCCTAACCCTAACCCTAACCCTAACCCTAACCCTAACCCTAACCCTAACCCTAACCCTAACCCTAACCCTAACCCTAACCCTAACCCTAACCCTAACCCTAACCCTAACCCTAACCCTAACCCTAACCCTAACCCTAACCCTAACCCTAACCCTAACCCTAACCCTAACCCTAACCCTAACCCTAACCCTAACCCTAACCCTAACCCTAACCCTAACCCTAACCCTAACCCTAACCCTAACCCTAACCCTAACCCTAACCCTAACCCTAACCCTAACCCTAACCCTAACCCTAACCCTAACCCTAACCCTAACCCTAACCCTAACCCTAACCCTAACCCTAACCCTAACCCTAACCCTAACCCTAACCCTAACCCTAACCCTAACCCTAACCCTAACCCTAACCCTAACCCTAACCCTAACCCTAACCCTAACCCTAACCCTAACCCTAACCCTAACCCTAACCCTAACCCTAACCCTAACCCTAACCCTAACCCTAACCCTAACCCTAACCCTAACCCTAACCCTAACCCTAACCCTAACCCTAACCCTAACCCTAACCCTAACCCTAACCCTAACCCTAACCCTAACCCTAACCCTAACCCTAACCCTAACCCTAACCCTAACCCTAACCCTAACCCTAACCCTAACCCTAACCCTAACCCTAACCCTAACCCTAACCCTAACCCTAACCCTAACCCTAACCCTAACCCTAACCCTAACCCTAACCCTAACCCTAACCCTAACCCTAACCCTAACCCTAACCCTAACCCTAACCCTAACCCTAACCCTAACCCTAACCCTAACCCTAACCCTAACCCTAACCCTAACCCTAACCCTAACCCTAACCCTAACCCTAACCCTAACCCTAACCCTAACCCTAACCCTAACCCTAACCCTAACCCTAACCCTAACCCTAACCCTAACCCTAACCCTAACCCTAACCCTAACCCTAACCCTAACCCTAACCCTAACCCTAACCCTAACCCTAACCCTAACCCTAACCCTAACCCTAACCCTAACCCTAACCCTAACCCTAACCCTAACCCTAACCCTAACCCTAACCCTAACCCTAACCCTAACCCTAACCCTAACCCTAACCCTAACCCTAACCCTAACCCTAACCCTAACCCTAACCCTAACCCTAACCCTAACCCTAACCCTAACCCTAACCCTAACCCTAACCCTAACCCTAACCCTAACCCTAACCCTAACCCTAACCCTAACCCTAACCCTAACCCTAACCCTAACCCTAACCCTAACCCTAACCCTAACCCTAACCCTAACCCTAACCCTAACCCTAACCCTAACCCTAACCCTAACCCTAACCCTAACCCTAACCCTAACCCTAACCCTAACCCTAACCCTAACCCTAACCCTAACCCTAACCCTAACCCTAACCCTAACCCTAACCCTAACCCTAACCCTAACCCTAACCCTAACCCTAACCCTAACCCTAACCCTAACCCTAACCCTAACCCTAACCCTAACCCTAACCCTAACCCTAACCCTAACCCTAACCCTAACCCTAACCCTAACCCTAACCCTAACCCTAACCCTAACCCTAACCCTAACCCTAACCCTAACCCTAACCCTAACCCTAACCCTAACCCTAACCCTAACCCTAACCCTAACCCTAACCCTAACCCTAACCCTAACCCTAACCCTAACCCTAACCCTAACCCTAACCCTAACCCTAACCCTAACCCTAACCCTAACCCTAACCCTAACCCTAACCCTAACCCTAACCCTAACCCTAACCCTAACCCTAACCCTAACCCTAACCCTAACCCTAACCCTAACCCTAACCCTAACCCTAACCCTAACCCTAACCCTAACCCTAACCCTAACCCTAACCCTAACCCTAACCCTAACCCTAACCCTAACCCTAACCCTAACCCTAACCCTAACCCTAACCCTAACCCTAACCCTAACCCTAACCCTAACCCTAACCCTAACCCTAACCCTAACCCTAACCCTAACCCTAACCCTAACCCTAACCCTAACCCTAACCCTAACCCTAACCCTAACCCTAACCCTAACCCTAACCCTAACCCTAACCCTAACCCTAACCCTAACCCTAACCCTAACCCTAACCCTAACCCTAACCCTAACCCTAACCCTAACCCTAACCCTAACCCTAACCCTAACCCTAACCCTAACCCTAACCCTAACCCTAACCCTAACCCTAACCCTAACCCTAACCCTAACCCTAACCCTAACCCTAACCCTAACCCTAACCCTAACCCTAACCCTAACCCTAACCCTAACCCTAACCCTAACCCTAACCCTAACCCTAACCCTAACCCTAACCCTAACCCTAACCCTAACCCTAACCCTAACCCTAACCCTAACCCTAACCCTAACCCTAACCCTAACCCTAACCCTAACCCTAACCCTAACCCTAACCCTAACCCTAACCCTAACCCTAACCCTAACCCTAACCCTAACCCTAACCCTAACCCTAACCCTAACCCTAACCCTAACCCTAACCCTAACCCTAACCCTAACCCTAACCCTAACCCTAACCCTAACCCTAACCCTAACCCTAACCCTAACCCTAACCCTAACCCTAACCCTAACCCTAACCCTAACCCTAACCCTAACCCTAACCCTAACCCTAACCCTAACCCTAACCCTAACCCTAACCCTAACCCTAACCCTAACCCTAACCCTAACCCTAACCCTAACCCTAACCCTAACCCTAACCCTAACCCTAACCCTAACCCTAACCCTAACCCTAACCCTAACCCTAACCCTAACCCTAACCCTAACCCTAACCCTAACCCTAACCCTAACCCTAACCCTAACCCTAACCCTAACCCTAACCCTAACCCTAACCCTAACCCTAACCCTAACCCTAACCCTAACCCTAACCCTAACCCTAACCCTAACCCTAACCCTAACCCTAACCCTAACCCTAACCCTAACCCTAACCCTAACCCTAACCCTAACCCTAACCCTAACCCTAACCCTAACCCTAACCCTAACCCTAACCCTAACCCTAACCCTAACCCTAACCCTAACCCTAACCCTAACCCTAACCCTAACCCTAACCCTAACCCTAACCCTAACCCTAACCCTAACCCTAACCCTAACCCTAACCCTAACCCTAACCCTAACCCTAACCCTAACCCTAACCCTAACCCTAACCCTAACCCTAACCCTAACCCTAACCCTAACCCTAACCCTAACCCTAACCCTAACCCTAACCCTAACCCTAACCCTAACCCTAACCCTAACCCTAACCCTAACCCTAACCCTAACCCTAACCCTAACCCTAACCCTAACCCTAACCCTAACCCTAACCCTAACCCTAACCCTAACCCTAACCCTAACCCTAACCCTAACCCTAACCCTAACCCTAACCCTAACCCTAACCCTAACCCTAACCCTAACCCTAACCCTAACCCTAACCCTAACCCTAACCCTAACCCTAACCCTAACCCTAACCCTAACCCTAACCCTAACCCTAACCCTAACCCTAACCCTAACCCTAACCCTAACCCTAACCCTAACCCTAACCCTAACCCTAACCCTAACCCTAACCCTAACCCTAACCCTAACCCTAACCCTAACCCTAACCCTAACCCTAACCCTAACCCTAACCCTAACCCTAACCCTAACCCTAACCCTAACCCTAACCCTAACCCTAACCCTAACCCTAACCCTAACCCTAACCCTAACCCTAACCCTAACCCTAACCCTAACCCTAACCCTAACCCTAACCCTAACCCTAACCCTAACCCTAACCCTAACCCTAACCCTAACCCTAACCCTAACCCTAACCCTAACCCTAACCCTAACCCTAACCCTAACCCTAACCCTAACCCTAACCCTAACCCTAACCCTAACCCTAACCCTAACCCTAACCCTAACCCTAACCCTAACCCTAACCCTAACCCTAACCCTAACCCTAACCCTAACCCTAACCCTAACCCTAACCCTAACCCTAACCCTAACCCTAACCCTAACCCTAACCCTAACCCTAACCCTAACCCTAACCCTAACCCTAACCCTAACCCTAACCCTAACCCTAACCCTAACCCTAACCCTAACCCTAACCCTAACCCTAACCCTAACCCTAACCCTAACCCTAACCCTAACCCTAACCCTAACCCTAACCCTAACCCTAACCCTAACCCTAACCCTAACCCTAACCCTAACCCTAACCCTAACCCTAACCCTAACCCTAACCCTAACCCTAACCCTAACCCTAACCCTAACCCTAACCCTAACCCTAACCCTAACCCTAACCCTAACCCTAACCCTAACCCTAACCCTAACCCTAACCCTAACCCTAACCCTAACCCTAACCCTAACCCTAACCCTAACCCTAACCCTAACCCTAACCCTAACCCTAACCCTAACCCTAACCCTAACCCTAACCCTAACCCTAACCCTAACCCTAACCCTAACCCTAACCCTAACCCTAACCCTAACCCTAACCCTAACCCTAACCCTAACCCTAACCCTAACCCTAACCCTAACCCTAACCCTAACCCTAACCCTAACCCTAACCCTAACCCTAACCCTAACCCTAACCCTAACCCTAACCCTAACCCTAACCCTAACCCTAACCCTAACCCTAACCCTAACCCTAACCCTAACCCTAACCCTAACCCTAACCCTAACCCTAACCCTAACCCTAACCCTAACCCTAACCCTAACCCTAACCCTAACCCTAACCCTAACCCTAACCCTAACCCTAACCCTAACCCTAACCCTAACCCTAACCCTAACCCTAACCCTAACCCTAACCCTAACCCTAACCCTAACCCTAACCCTAACCCTAACCCTAACCCTAACCCTAACCCTAACCCTAACCCTAACCCTAACCCTAACCCTAACCCTAACCCTAACCCTAACCCTAACCCTAACCCTAACCCTAACCCTAACCCTAACCCTAACCCTAACCCTAACCCTAACCCTAACCCTAACCCTAACCCTAACCCTAACCCTAACCCTAACCCTAACCCTAACCCTAACCCTAACCCTAACCCTAACCCTAACCCTAACCCTAACCCTAACCCTAACCCTAACCCTAACCCTAACCCTAACCCTAACCCTAACCCTAACCCTAACCCTAACCCTAACCCTAACCCTAACCCTAACCCTAACCCTAACCCTAACCCTAACCCTAACCCTAACCCTAACCCTAACCCTAACCCTAACCCTAACCCTAACCCTAACCCTAACCCTAACCCTAACCCTAACCCTAACCCTAACCCTAACCCTAACCCTAACCCTAACCCTAACCCTAACCCTAACCCTAACCCTAACCCTAACCCTAACCCTAACCCTAACCCTAACCCTAACCCTAACCCTAACCCTAACCCTAACCCTAACCCTAACCCTAACCCTAACCCTAACCCTAACCCTAACCCTAACCCTAACCCTAACCCTAACCCTAACCCTAACCCTAACCCTAACCCTAACCCTAACCCTAACCCTAACCCTAACCCTAACCCTAACCCTAACCCTAACCCTAACCCTAACCCTAACCCTAACCCTAACCCTAACCCTAACCCTAACCCTAACCCTAACCCTAACCCTAACCCTAACCCTAACCCTAACCCTAACCCTAACCCTAACCCTAACCCTAACCCTAACCCTAACCCTAACCCTACCCTAACCCTAACCTAACCCTAACCCTAACCCTAACCCTAACCCTAACCCTAACCCTAACCCTAACCCTAACCCTAACCCCTAACCCTAACCCTAACCCTAACCCTAACCCTAACCTAACCCTAACCCTAACCCTAACCCTAACCCTAACCCTAACCCTAACCCTAACCCTAACCCTAACCCTAACCCTAACCCTAACCCTAACCCTAACCCTAACCCTAACCCTAACCCTAACCCTAACCCTAACCCTAACCCTAACCCTAACCCTAACCCTAACCCTAACCCTAACCCTAACCCTAACCCTAACCCTAACCCTAACCCTAACCCTAACCCT
>NW_026088884.1:0-2500 GCF_024542745.1 Macaca thibetana thibetana | reverse complement strand
CTTGCTGAGTGGTAATAAAAGTGCCTGCCAGCATCCACTATAGGGCAGACACATCTCTCTGTATTTGTGCGTTGCTTGCTGAGTGGTGATAAGAACAGCACCTGCCAGCATCCACTGGAGAGCAGACACACCCGCGTGTATTCGTGTGGCGCTTGCTGAGTGGTAATAAGAACAGCACCTGCCAGCATCCACTAGAGGGCAGACACACCCGTGTGTATTTGTGCGTTGCTTGCTGAGAGGTAATAAGAACAGTGCCTGCCAGCATCCACTAGAGGGCAGACACACCCGCGTGTATTCGTGTGGCACTTGCTGAGAGGTAATAAGAACAGCACCTGCCAGCATCCACTAGAGGGCAGACACACCCGTGTGTATTTGTGTGACACTTGCTGAGTGGTAATAAAAACAGACACCCTGCCCTCCTGGAGCCAACCTGCAGTGCCCAGGCCAGTGGCACCAAGAAAACCTCAGTTTCCATATCTGCATCAGCTACACAGTGCTCTCACACAGGAGGCATCAGCCAGTTTTCTCAGTTAAAGAGACAGAAGCAAAGTGTGTTCTCACTACTTTTTCTATGTACCATGTTATCTAATGTTTTAACTTAATTGAATGAATAAACTCCCTATGCATCTGGACACATGCATGGAAAATTCACAAACACAAAAACACAAAATAGAGTATTTTGCCAAGAGAAAATTTCTTTGATATGTAAATTTCACTTTTTTCTACCTTTTGGTGATTTTAATGTAATGAAATTGAGAAGTCTGTGCCTCTAAAAGACTTTTTAAAGAGCATGGTATTTCTCCATTTTGAAAAAAAATGGTAAAATATCTTCTACTATAGATAAAAGTTAATTGGCTGAGAGTAATAAACGGAAGATTTTAAAATGACTTTTACCCCCGCTATTTTGTCAAGGGCTACAGTGAATTACACACCATGGCTTGGGTTTGCACACTACATGCTGGAAGCCAGCAGTCATGCAGGCCATGCTCTCCCACACTTAGAAAAAAAGCCCATGAGAAAGAGCTCCATCAAGTTCACACAGAATGACCTTCAGCAAGACCTAGAAAATGCTCAGTTCCACAAAACACCTGTGTCTAAATCCTTTCAGCGCACAGCTCTGGCATCAGGTTCCTGTGAGGACAGACCCCAAGATGGATTTCTGGTTGGAGGCTGCTGCCAGAGGAGACAATGTGACCACAGATGGCTCACGCTGCTCCCACGCTGCAGGGACCAGTGACTTGGGGTCCTGCTCACTGTCCTGTTGGGGAACTGCAGAGATTCACCCCAGCTGGGTGGACTCTGCTGTGTCTCCTGTCAAGAAGCTCCTCAGCTTACCTTGGTTTTTCCTTTTTAAAATTCTCTGGTGTTTTCCTCTCCAGTGGGGGCTGAATCTCACCTTAGAAGAAAAGATTTTCCAGCCAGGCGCGGTGGCTCATGCCTGTAATCCCAGCACTTTGGGAGGCCGAGGTGGGCAGATCATGAGGTCAGGAGATCGAGACAATCCTGGATAACATGGTGAAACCTACTAAAAATATAAAAAATTAGCCATGTGTGGTGGCGGGCACCTGTAGTCCCAGCTACTCCAGAGGCTGAGGCAGGAGAATGGTGTGAACCTGGGAGGCGGAGCTTGCAGTGAGCCAAGATTGAGCCACTGCACTCCAGCCTGGGCAACAGAGCGAGACTCCATCTCAAAAAAAAACAAAAAGAAAAAGAAAAAGAAAAAAGAAAAGATTTTCCAACTAGGGGCTGTCTTGGTAGCTGGTCCAGAAGAAGGTTTCCTCTCTCTGGAGTGAGGTCCAGCCAAGTAACTCCAGCAAGAACTCTCACTGAGTGGGGCTGCATCTGCTCTGTTCTCCTCCCATCCTCATGCAGACTGTGGAAACCCATCCATGCCCTATGTAAAGTCTTGCATCTTTGACTATAAAATGGCAAAAGCTGAATTTAAAATAGATGATTATATTGACTCTATGAAGAAAAGAAAGTTCTGAGGTAAACAATTGGTAAGCAAGCAATTATGTGTAACTTGTTAGAACACTAGGATGTTTATTTGTCTCACTGATTATTTTCTGTTTAACAGGAGGGAGCCAGAGGGAGAGAAAGGTGGCTGGGAATTGAGAGGCATAAGATCACCTCAGTCCCAACAATTCCATGTAAATGATGATGCGAGGTGGGCTACTGGCAGGCAGGAGTCCCTGAAAATCCTCACAATCTCAGCTTTTAACTTCTGTAAAATATTATATCATTTATGATCTCTTTAACAGATAACTTTTTTTCTAATTATAAAAGTGTATAATCTCTTTGGAGGATCTTTGGTAAATATAAAATGAGTTATAAAAGAAAGAAAAATTCATAATTTTATCACTCTAATTTTGAAAATTATATCCTTCATTTTTAACTAAATGTAGAAATTTTAGATTGTACTATACATTAAATATTGTATCTGTTTTTCATTCAATATTAGATTATAAATGTTTTACATGGCATAAACTATATATGTAAA
>NW_026088883.1:0-25000 GCF_024542745.1 Macaca thibetana thibetana | reverse complement strand
CATGTAGATGTAGAAATTCGGACTCAGAGAGGTAAAGTGTCTTTCCTGAGGCTTCTTATGCAATGCTTTTAGAGCTCACTGATCAAATGATAATGCATGGGAAGTGTTATACACAGTGCTAAGTGCATACATAGTAAATGCTTGAGAAAGGTAAGTTATGTAAGATCCTACTGACTGGAAATGGTAAAACCAGGATTCATATTCAGACGTATCCAATTCCAGCTCTGCTCTATTTCAATTATCAAGACTGTCCCAGGGCCCAAGACCTGTTCAGTTAAACCTCAGTTAATTTGAACTCAGCTATCCAGAGCTCACAATTAGTTTGATTTTTCCCCCCCTGGGGTTTCAATCCTTAGGACAAAAAAAAAAGCAAATCCTCAAGACACAAACTAGGATTCAGTACAAGCTCTGGCTTGTACTGAAGTGAAGGTCCCTAAGGAGCTCTAATCAACCTAGAACCGGGAAGTAAGGGCTGGAAGCAAGGCATTCAAACTAGAATTAGTCTATAGGCAAGGCATTCAAACTAGAATTAGTCTATAGGCAAGGCATTCAAACTAGAATTAGTCTATAGGCTGGGTGTGGTAGCTCAAGCCTGTAATCCCAGCACTTTGGGAGGCTCAGATCACTTGAGGGCAGGAGTTCGAGACCAGCCTGGCCAACATGGTGAAACCCTGTCTTTACTAAAAATACAAAAATTAGCCAGACATGGTGATGTGTGCCTGTAATCTCAGCTACTTGGGAGGCTGAGGCACAATAATTGCTTGGACCCATGAGGCGGAGGTTGCAGTGAGTCAAGATCACACACTGCATTCCCCAGCCTGGGAGACAAAGCAAGACTTTGTCTCAAAATAAAAACAAACACAAACTAGAATTAGTCTATGAAGGCAACTTCTCAGGAACAGTCTGTGGTTAGTACTCACTCTGGCCCATTGCCTGCACCCTCTCGGTTCTCAAGGCTAGACAGGGGTGACACGTCATAGGTGCTTAAAAACAACTTTTGCAGGAAAGGAAGCTCTTTACCAGACCTTAAATCAGCCAAAAAAGATTCGGTTTTATTCATGAGATTTGCTCAAGAAGAAAGGATTTATTTCTTTTTGTAGAGATGGGTCTCACTGTGTTGTCCAGATAGGCCTCAAACTCCTGGGCTCAAGGGATCCTCCCGCCTCAGCTTCCTAAGTAGCTAGGACTACAGGTGCATTCCACCACACTTGGCTAGAAGAAAGGATTTCTAACACATGTTAAGATTATTTATTTGAAACATCAAGGAATATACAGGTTAGAAGACTAAACCCATATCAATCAGGAATTCAGTTACATACAATGGTCATTAGGTTCTGGTTGTTTGAGGTCCAGCTGTATTAGCGCAGAACTCGGAAGCCTCCTTTATACTAATACTCATGGTGCCAGCTTCCCTTATACCAATATCTTGGGTGTGGTTGAAGAGAAGGTAGAGTCAGCTTCTCCCTGGGCTTCTGTTAATCATGAGCAGCCAGACAAGTAAGGAAGATGCTGGGATTTGTGAGCTGCTAAAATTTATGGTGAAGCTGAGAGGCTGCATCTGTCTCACCTCACTCCCTGCACAGCCCTTGGCTAGTTTTCCTGGTCAGTCCCATTCCCTTTGTCAGCCTGAGCTTCTGAGCAGAGGCTGATCGGACAGCTGACTCTGATGCAGACCTCTGCTCAGTTACTGGCATTTCAGTGCCCCAGGGTGAACGCTAGGGTGCAGGGAAGCAAAGGGGTGGGCTGGAATTGGCTGATTTGGTTCAAGGTCAATTGTAGCTTTTTAAAATCCAGATGTTCCCTGGGGGCAGGCAGGACACATACAGGAGAAAAGCTGCCAGATTGGAACCGTAGTGAACTTGAGGGCAGGGGTCCATCCAACTCTAGCTCATGGTTTCCAAGCAGGAATGAGGACCAGGGTTGCCGGAAATTCCAATTTCTCAGAGAAGCCAGACATTAAGATACTTTATTTTTATTTTTGTTTTTTTTGAAACAGTCTTGCTCTGTTGCCCAGGCTGGAGCACAGTGGCGTGATCTCGGCTCACTGCAACCTCTGCCTCCCAGGCTCAAGAAATGCTTGTGCCTCAGCCTCTCGAGTAGCTGGAATTACAGGCACATGTCACTATGTCTGGCTAATTTTTGTATTTTTAGTAGAGATGGGGTTTCACCACGTTGGCCAGGCTGGTCTTGAACTCCTAGCCTCAAATGATCCACTTGCCTTGGCCTCCCAAAGTGCTGGGATTACAGGCATGAGCCATTGCACCCGGCCCAGCTTTGTTTTTTTTTTTTTTTTTGGGGGGGGGGGTTATGGAGTTTCACTCTTGTGCCCAGGCTGGAGTGCAATGGCACGATCTTGGCTCACTGCAACTTCCACTCCCATGTTCAAGTGATTCTCCTGCTTCAGCCTCCCGAGTAACTGGGATTACAGGCACATGCCACTGTGCCTGGCTAATTTTGTATTTTTAGTAGAGATGGGGTTTCACCATGTTGGCCAGGCTAGTCTTGAACTCCTGACCTCAGGTGATCCACCCGCCTTGGCCTCCCAAAGTGCTGGGATTACAGTCATGAGCCACCCCGCCCAGCCCCAGCTCTTAGTTTTTAAATGTTTCTTCTTCTCCCCTTTCCCTACCTTCCTCTTCCTCCTCTTCTTTCTTTCTCCCTTCTTTCTTTTTTCTTAGTCTTTCTTCTCTTCCAGTTTATTTTTTCCCCCCGAAATATCAGCACACAACAGCTTCTATTTACAACCTCTGGGGAGGAGAAGGCTGAGGACAATTTAATCAGCCAGAGCTGGAAGGAACCACAGAATCTCACCATCTCACAAATGAGGGACCAGTGCAGAGGGGCCTGCCCAAGGTCAGGCAGTGGTCAGTGCTGGAGCCAGCACTGGAAGCCAGGGCCCAGGCTCCATCCAAAAGGAGGATTTCAGTCCCTGAGGCTGAATTAGAGGGTAGAGATTTGCAGCAGAGAGATTGGAATTAGTTGTAAAGAACTTCCCGGCAGCGAAGATAAGGGAACTGGGAGGCAGCGGGAAAAGCCGTGCTCTCCCTCGGGCCGGGCTGGTGCTTTATTGCATGGAGATTGCACCAGTCCCGCAGACTTGGTCACTTGTCTGGTCTGCTGTCTGTCTTCCCATCTGCTGTGTGAAGCATCTACCTCAGTTCTGAGGGTGTGCCTTGTACACACTGAGCGTTTGCTTTGGGGGATCTTGCCCTTTTACTATTTTTACAGTTTGCCCCTGTTTGGCCCTGTTCCCAGTGCAAAGAGCCCTGATGGTAGCTACAGAAAGCGAGTGCCTTTGTTCTATGGTGAATGGCTGTGTCTCAACTCAGAAGATGAAAGGAAATAATCATTTGTCTACAAATGCTGGGAGCTGGGGTCCTCACAGAATGCAATGTCTTCCTCTCACCTTAGCTTCTTTGGTGGCAGAGGGCCTCTAAGCTAAGATTCCATTCCAGGTAGGTCCCGCCACTGTCTGTCCTGGCAGCTCCTGCTTGAGTCCTTTTCCCATGACCACAGCCCTACCTGTGGGGAGAGAGCTGGGGGAACAGAGGAGGAGTAGATTCTGCAGACTCTACCCATGGGCAGCCAGCTGCTGTTTTGCGCTTTTTCTGAAATAGGTCACTGCTGAGTCTGTTGTTTTGAGGAAAAAGGACAGAGAAGGATCTCAGGGCTTCCTCCTTATATCCACATCTTTCCATTCCCTGGAATGAGCATCAAGAACATAGGCAGAGACAGAGACTCAGCCAGCTAAACATTAACCATTAGACTAGGAGGCTGGAGGCCTGGCTTCCAGGCTGCCATTAACTGCTGGTGACCTTGATAAGTCACCTTCCCTCACGGGGCCTCAGTTTTCTTTCTTTTTTTTTTTTTTTTTTTTTTTTTTTTTTGAGACGGAGTCTCGCTCTGTCACCCAGGCTGGAGTACAGTGGCCAGATCTCAGCTCACTGCAAGCTCTGTCTCCCAGGTTTATGCCATTTTCCTGCCTCAGCCTCCCAAGTAGCTGGGACTACAGGCGCCCGCCACCTCGCCCGGCTAGTTTTTTTTGTATTTTTAGTGGAGACGGGGTTTCACCGTGTTAGCCAGGATGGTCTCAATCTCCTGACCTCGTGATCCGCCCGTCTCGGCCTCCCAAAGTGCTGGGATTACAGGCTTGAGCCACCGCGCCCGGCCCTCAGTTTTCTTCTCATTTTAATAAGAATGTTGGATTAGGGGCTGGGCGCAGTGGCTCACGCCTGTAATCCCAGCACTTTGGAAGCTGAGGCGGGTGGATCACCTGAGGTCAGGAGTTTGAGACCAGCCTGGTCATCGTGATAAAACCCCATCTCTACTAATAATATAAAAATTGGCTGGCCATGGTGGCAGGTGCCTGTAATCCCAGCTACTAGGGAGGTTGAGGCAGGAGAATCGCTTGAACCTGGGAGGCAGAGGTTACAGTGAGCCAAGATCATATCATTGCACTCCAGCCTGGGAAACAAGAGTGAAACTCCGTCTCCAAAGGAAAAATAAATAAATACATAAATAAATAAAGAATGTTGGATTAGATCAGGTTCCCAGATTTGAGGCTTTCATGGATAAATAAAATTTCTATCCACCAAAAAAAGAAAAGGTTGAGATTTATTTATTTATTTTTTCCTGAGACGGAGTCTGTCACCCAGACTGGAGTGCAATGGTGCGATCTCGATTCACTGCAACCTCCTCCTCCCAGGTTCAAGCCATTCTCCTGCCTCAGTCTCCTGAATAGCTAGGATTACAGGCATGTACCACCACACCTGGATACTTTTTTACATTTTTCTTAGAGACGGGGTTTCACCATGTTGGCCAGGCTGGTCTCCAACTCCTGACCTCAAGTGATCTGCCTGCCTCAGTCTCCCAAAGTGTTGAAATTACAGGTGTGAGCCACAGCGCCTGGCCATAATCAAAACTCTTGAATCAAAGCTAGGACTAGGTTGGGTGTGATGGCTTATGCCTGTAATCCCAGCACTTTGGGAGGCCGAGGCGGGTGGATCACTTGAGATCAGGAGTTCGAGACCAGCTTGGCTAACATGGTGAAACTCCATCTCTAATAAAAATACAAAAAATAGATATAGTAGTGCATGCCTGTAATCCCAGCTGCTTGGGAGGCTAAGGCAGGAGAATCCCTTGAACCAGGGAGGCAGTGATTGCAGTGAGCCAAGAAGGTGCCACCCGCACTCCAGCCTGGGCAACAGAGAAAGACTCCGTCTCAAAAAAAAAAAAAAAGGTCCTGGCATGGTGGCTCACGCCTGTAATTCCAGCACTTTGGGAGGCTGAGGTGGGTGAATCACGAATTCAGGAGTTCGAGACCAGTCTGGCCAACATGGTTAAACCCCATCTCTAGTAAAAATACAAAAATTAGCCAGATGTGGTGGTGCACCTATTAATCCCAGCTACTCGGGAGGTTGAGACAGAACAGCTTGAGACAGGAGAACAGCTTGAACAAGGGAGGCAGAGGTTTCAGTGAGCCGAGATTGTGCCACTGTACTCCAGCCTCGGGGACAGAGCAAGACTCCGTCTTGGGGCAGGGTGGGGGGAGTGGGGCGGGGGCGATAAATAAAGAAAGATACATGGATGAATGGATGAAGGACAGATGGATACATGGATGGATGCATGGATACATATGTGCATGAACTGGCTGAATGGAATGCAGGGTGACCTGGGAAGAGAAAAGTCGAGAGCTGGCCATAGGATCACTAACCCAAAGCACAGCCCATGGAGTCTAAAAACAGGAATGCTGAAAGGTTGGGGAAGCTCCTGGCTTTCAGAGGAGGAGACTGCAGAACTTCCTCCTGGCTCAGAGGTCATTCATGAGGGAGCTAGGAAGGAGTTCAGAGTCCTCTGGCGCTCCTTATCTGTTTATTGACAGAGTGTAATTCCATGGTCCTTCTTCGCCCTTGTATCACCTTTTTTTTTTTTTTTTTTTAAGACTGGTCTCACTCTGGTCACCCAGGCTGGAGTGCAATGGTGCAATCTCGGCCTGCTGCAGCCTTGACTTCCCAAGATCAGGTGATCTTCCCACCTCAGACTCCCAAGTAGCTGAGACTACAGGCATGTGCCATCATACCCAGCTAATTGTTTGTATTTTTAATAGAGATGAGGTTTCACCATGTTTCCCAGATTGGTCTTGAACTCTTGGGCTCAAGTGACTCACCTACCTTGGCTTCCCAAAATGCTGGGATTACAGGTGTGAGCCACTGTGCCTGGCCCTCTTGTATCATCTTAATCATTTTATTTTAAACAAATGAATCCCGTTCCCTGTCTCCCATAATAAAATGTGGTTTATTGAGGATGAGGCTATGACTTTTTTTTTTTTTTTTTGAGATGGAGTCTTGCTCTGTCACCCAGGCTGGAGTGCAATGGTGCAATCTCAGGTCACTGCAACCTCCACTTCCTGGGTTCAAACGATTCTCATGCCTTGGCTTCCCGAGTAGCTGGGATTACAGACGTGTGCCACCATGCCCAGCTAATTTTTGTATTTTTAGTAGAAATGGGGTTTCACCATGTTGCCCGGACTGGTCTTGAACTCCTGGCCTCAAGTGATCCACCCACCTAGGCCTCCCAAAGTGCCAGGATTACAGGCGTGAGCCACTGCACCCTACCCCATTCTCATTTTTGACCAACAACCAAAGCCCAAGGGATGTCATTCGGTTTTAGCTGGTGGCTGGGAATCAGGTTCCTGGTCCAACCACTGACCCTCCAGGAGATGGAACTAGTCACATTCCCAGCAAGACCCTCTTTCTCCACGTTGGGCCTTCAGAAGAGACCCCATTGAGTGTGAAGGGTGTAGCTATAGTTAGTGGGATGTCAGTGAAAGGACACACGACCCAGGTCCTCTTTTCCAGGAACTAGGGAAGCTGGCTATTTAGACTGATGTGAGGTGAATCCTCTTATGTGAAGAATTCCATCCTGATTTACTTAAGGTACTCTTTGACGCCAAATGTAACCTTTTAAAAGAATAACGACAGTCAATGGTTATTTATTTTTTCATTTATTTCTTCAATATCCCTCATTACGGGCAAGGTACTTTTTACAAATTCCATATAATTCTTGCAAAAACCCTTTGATCCCAGTATTTGTGTATATTTTCCAGATTATGTGCTAGATAAAATGGCCACAAGTTCTTTGTCACTTCTCTCTTGAAGAGATGGGGTCTAGTTCCTCTCCACTAGAATCTTTTTGGGCCCTGTGACTCATTTGCCTGAGAGAATGCTACAAAAGTGGCATTCTGGGACTCCTGTAGCTGAAGATGCTTCTCTCCGGGTCTCTTGAAATGCTCACTGTTGGGCCTGGCGTGGTGGCTCACACCTATAATCCTAGCACTTTGGGAGACTGAAGTGGGCAGATTGCTTTGCACTCAGGAATTCAAGATCAGCCTGGGCAACATGGCGAGACCCCATCAAGAAAATACAAAAGACCCCTACAAAAAAATACAAACAATTAGCTGGGTGTGGTGGCATGCCCCTGTAGTCCCAGCTACTCGGGAGGCTGAGGTGGGAGGATCAGGGAAGCAGAGGTTGCAGTGAGCCGAGATCACAGCACTGTTGGGACTCTCCCAAGAATGCAGCCACCACATTATGAGAAGTTGAAGCCGCATGGAGAGATCATGTGCAGATGCTCCATGTAACAGCTCAGGCGAGTTCCCAGCCAGCAGCCAGCAAGTGAGTACGCCATCTTGGACACCATGCCCCAAGCAAGCCTCCACATGGCTGCAGCCCTAGCTCTAACTAACACTACACAGAAGAGAAGAACCACCCAGCTGATCCTGGTCAACCCACAGAATTGTTACAGAAAGTAAACTTTTGTTTAAAGCCTCTGAGTTTTGGGGTGGCTTATTATGCAACAATAGAGAACTGGAGAGATGAGAAAGCTAAACATCAGATGATATTATTCCCGTTTTTGCAGCTGATGAAATTACGATCCAGGGAAGTTAAACAACTTCCTTGAGGTCACATAGCTAAGGAGCCAATGGAGAAATTAGTTGGGAGTCAGACTTTGAGTTTTTGGTCTCCAAAGCCCAAGCTTTTATGCATTCTGCTCAGCGGGCTTTTCTCCATATCTAACTCCCACACCAAGTGCTTACAAGTATGTGGGACATTGGGATGGGGATGTCTGTTTTTTTTTTCTTTGAAATGGAGTCTCACTCTGTTGCCAGGCTGGAGTGCAGTGGCGTGATCTCAGCTCACTGCAACCTCTGCCTCCCAGTTTCGAGCAATTCTCCTGCCTCAGCCTCCCGAGTAGCTGAGACTACAGGCATGCACCATCACGCCCAGCTAATTTTTGTATTTTTAGCAGAGATGGGGTTTTACCATGTTGGCCAGGATGGTCTCGATATCTTGATCTCGTGATCTGCCCGCCTCGGCCTCCCAAAGTGCTGGAATTACAGGCATGAGACACTGCGCCCGGCAATTTGTATTATTTTCAACCACCCACCTGCTAGCCCCAAGCCTCACCCTAGCCTTCCATGTGCCTGAGCAGGGCCACCTGCATTGGATTGTGACATCAGTGAGATATGAATGTTTATGGTGTTGAGCCACTGAGATTTTAGGTTTTATCTGTAGCATCTCTTAACTAATGCATCTTTTTTTTTTTTCTTTGAGACAGAGTCTTGCTCTCTCACCCAGACTGGAGTGCAGTGGGGCGATCTTGACTCACTGCAACCTCTGCCTCCCAGGTTCAAGCGATTCTCGTGCCTCAGCCTCCTGAGTAGCTGGGACTACAGGTGTGTACCACCATGCTGGGCTAATTTTTTTTTTTTTTTTTTTTGAGATGGAATCTTACATTCAACCAGGCTGGAGTGCAGTGGCACCATCTTGACTCACTGCAACCTCTGCCTCCCAGGTTCAAGTTATTCTCCTGCCTCAGCCTCCCGAGTAGCTGGGACTACAGGTGCATACCACCAGGCCCGGCTAATTTATTTTGTATTTTTAGTAGAGACGGTGTTCTGCCATGTTGGCCAGGCACTCCTGACCTCAGGATCCACCCACCTTGGCCTCCCAAAGTGCTGGGATTACAGGCGTAAGCCACCATTACTGGCCTAATTTTTGTATTTTTAGTAGAGACAGGTTTCGCCATGCTGGCCAGGCTGGTCTCGATCTTCTGGCCTCAAGTGATCTGCCCACCTCTGCCTCTCAAAGTGCTGGGGTTAAAGGTGTGAGCCACTGCACCCAGCCCAATTTATTTTTCTTTTTTTTTTGAGACAGAGTCTCACTCTATCACCCAGGCTGGAGTGCAGTGGCGCGACCTCGGCTCACTGCAACCTCTGCCTTCCGGGTTCAAGCGATTCTCCTGCCTCAGCCTCCTGAGTAGCTGGGACTATAGGCCTGTGCCACCATGGCCAGCTAAGTTTTTGTAGTTTTAGTAGAGATGGGGTTTCAGCATGATGGCCAGGATGGTCTTGATCTATTGACCTTGTGATCCAGCCGCCTCGGCCTCCCAAAGTGCTGGGATTACAGGCATGAGCCACCGTGCCGGGCCCCCAATTTTGTTTTTAATGGGGTAAGGATCAAATGGATGAATCTTGTGTTTGTTTCCCCCAGGAAACTTGACAAGTTTGGAGGACAGGGCATCTACCTTCTTCCTGTCTGCAAAGTCTCTGGCCTTCCTCCACATCTACTGATATTTTCTTTCTTTTTTTTTTTTGTCTTGAGATGGAGTTTTGCTCTCGTTGCCCAGGCTGGAGTACAATGGCGTGATCTCGGCTCACCGCAACCTCCGCCTCCCAGGTTCAAGCAACTCTCTCACCTCAGCCTCCCAAGTAGCTGGGACTGCAGATGTGTGCCACCACACTGGGCTAATATTGTATTACTATTTTTTTTTTTAGTAGAGATGGGGTTTCTCCATGTCGGTCAGGCTGGTCTTGAACTCCTGACCTTAGGTGATCTGCCCATCTCCACCTCCCAAAGTGCTGGGATTACAGTCATGAGTCACTGTGCCCGGCTGACATTTTCTTTCTTTTTTTTTTTTTGAGACGGAGTCTCGCTCTGTCACCCAGGCTGGAGTGCAGTGGCCAGATCTCAGCTCACTGCAAGCTCCGCCTCCCGGGTTCACGCCATTCTCCTGCCTCAGCCTCCCGAGTAGCTGGGACTACAGGCGCCTGCCACCTCGCCCGGCTAAGTTTTTTGTATTTTTAGTAGAGACGGGGTTTCACTGTGTTACCCACGATGGTCTCGATCTCCTGACCTCGTGATCCGCCCGTCTCGGCCTCCCAAAGTGCTGGGATTACAGGCTTGAGCCACCTCGCCCGGCCGACATTTTCTTTATTGTATCACACCTAACATTATTACCAAATTATTTCAGTACCAAATCTGGGTTTGTAATATCCATATCTATATCTAGTATATGTACCTATAACATTAGCATCTGTGATTATTCAGTTGGTCTGATTCCCCCACCAGGCTGTGGGCCATGACTGAGAGTGGCCTTGCCTTAGTATACGGGTGTCACTCAGATGTACCAAGCAGCAGCCAAGTCTCCAGGAGCCCCAGTGACTTAGAGGCCTGTAGTCTCTTCTGTGGCCACAGGGTTCCCACTTTCATGAGCAGAGATTATGCAAAGGTGACCTCTACTGACCAAAGGAAGAAACGGCTGTTACACACTCCCTGTTCCTTCTAGTTCAGCAAAAAGACTAACGTAGTCACTGCTGTCGGCCAGGCACTTGATATGTACTATTATGCCATCATCCTTGCATTTGTAATGTCTGCATCTACAAAGTAGGCATCATCACCCTGCTTTATAGATGAGGAAATGGAAGTTCAGGGAAATGAAGTAACTCCCTGAGTTCTCACAGTGTTAAGAGGCATCACTAGGATTCAAGTCAGGTCTGTCTGATGCCAATGACTTTGCACTGTCCTCGAGGCACCTGCCACTCAAAAGTGTGGCCCAGGGATTACCAGAGCATTGGCATCTTTGGGAGTGTTAGCGATGTATACCTCAGGCCCCACTCCAGACCTAGTGAATCAGAATTTGTAGCCCAAGGAGAGCCACCAGGGGATTTGTGATAATTGTGTGCACTGGTATGCATGTTAAAGTCTTAGAAACAGGCCAGGCACAGTGGCTCATGCCTGTAATCCCAGCACTTTGGGAGGCCAAGGTGGGCGGATCACGAGGTCAAGAGATCGAGACTATTCTGATCAACATGGTGAAACCCTGTCTCTACTAAAAATATAAAAATTAGCTGGGCGTGGTGGTGTGTGCCTGTAGTTCCAGCTACTCAGGAGGCTGAGGCAGGAGAATTGCTTGAACCCGGGAGACGGAGGTTGCAGTGAGCCGAGATTGGGCCACTGCACTCCAGCCTGGGTGTCAGAGTGAGACTCCATTTCAAAAAAAAAAAAAAAAGTCTTAGAAACACCCTGACTCCCAGGAGGTGGCAGGGAGACCCCAACATGGGTCCTCTTGGGAAGAAGTTAAATTTGTACATTGCTTTTCTTTTTTTTTGAGAGACAGGATCTTGCTCTGTCATCCAGGCTGGAGAGCAGTGACACAATCACAGCTCACTGTAACCTTAAACTCCTAGGCTCAAGTGATCCTCCTGCCTCAGCCTCCTGAGTAGCTAGGACTACAGATATGCACTATATATATATGTTTTTTTTTTTTTTTTTTTTCTTGAGACAGAGTCTCGCTGTTGCTGAAGCTGGAGTGCAGTGGCACAATCTTGGCTCACTGCAACCTTTGCCTCCTGGGTTCAAGTGATTCTCCTGACTCAGCCTCCTGAGTAGCTGGGATTATAGGCGCCCGCCACCATGCCTGACTAATTTTTGTATTTTTAGTAGAGATGGGGTTTCACCATGTTGGCCAGGCTGGTCTCGAACTTCTGACCTCAAGTGATCCGCCCGTCTCAGCCTCCCAAAGTGCTGGGATTATAGGTGTGAGCCACTGTGCCCGGCTTTTTTCATATATTTTTTTGTAGAGATGGGTCTTATTATGTTGCCCAGGCTGGCCTTGAACTCCTAGTCTTATGCAATCCACCTCCCAAAGTGCTGCAATTACAGACCTGAGCCACTGCACCTGGCCTGCTCACTTGTCTATTCATGCAAGTTAAAAGTGCCGTCTACCTCCAGTCTTACAACCTGTGTGACCGTGGGCAAAATATTTAACTTCTCTTAGCTTTTGCTTCTTCATAGAAATTTGAAGACCAGATGACTGTGCAAGTAAAGTGTCAGCACAATATAAGAACTCAACAAATGCTGCTATTCATTCATTCATTCTTTCAGTAACTACTGAGCGCTCATGCCAGGCACCAGCACTGGTGGGTAAAGAAGACATAGGCCTACTCTAATAGAGCTTATAGTCTAATGGGAGAGACAGACATTAACCAAGTGCTTATGAGTATTTGGGACATTAGGATGGGGATGTCTTTTTTAAAAAATCTGTAGGCTGGGCACAGTGGCTCACGCCTGTAATCCCAACACTTTGGAAGGCCGAGGTGGGTGGATCACCTGAGGTCAGGAGTTTGAGACCAGCCTGACCAACATGCTGAAACCCCATCTCTACTAAAAATACAAAAATTTGCCGGGTGTGGTGGTGGGTGCCTGTAATCCCAGCTATTAGGGAGGCTGAGGTAGGAGAATCGCTTGAACCCAGCAGGCGGAGGTTGCAGTGAGCCAAGATCGTACCATTGCACTCCAGCCTGGGCAACAAGAGTGCTACAGCATGGGAAACAAGAGTGAAACTCTGTCTCAAAAAAAAAAGAATTTTGTATACATTTTAGGAGTACAAATACCATTTTGTTACATGGCTATATTGCGTAAGTGGTGAAGTCTGGGATTTTAGTGTATCCATCACCCAAATAATGAACATTGTGTCCATTAAGTAATTTCTCATTATCCACCCATCACACTAGGATGAGGATGTCCAGTGAAGTGTATGAGTGGATGAATTTGGCTGTTTGCACTGGAGTATGCCTTTAGCATAGACGTATCCTTTCCTTCCTTCTGTTCAGAGAAGGTGAAACTCAACCTCCAGTTATTCACCCCCTAGTTAGGCCTAATGCCCAAAGCCCAAAGCCTTCAGGCTCTTCTGAAGTATTTCTTCCTTGCAAGGTCAGTCCCCCACTCTTACTAGGAGATGGAGCCTGACCTTCACTTGAGTGTGGCTGGAGCAGAGAGGGGAAGTGTGGTGAGAGATGAGCTGGTTAGACTTGACCCTAAAGGCAAGGAGGAGTCATTTAAGACCCTCCCAACACACAGTAAATGTCTGCCTACCTTGGCCACTTTTCAGTTCCTGAAGTCGTATTCCTCCCAGCTCAAGGCCTTTGCACATGCAGTTTCCATTGCTTGGCAAAGTTTCCCCACCTCTCTTCACTAATTCCTACTCATCAGTCACAGGCCAGCTCAAACATCACTTCCTCCAGGAAGTCTTCCTCGACTCCCCAGACAACTTCAAGACCCCAGACTAACACACTGTATTTTCGCTCCTTGGCACGTATCACGGTTTGGAAGTGTATATTTGTGTCACTGCTTGCTTGGCATCAGTCTTCCCACAACTAGGCTGAGAGCAGTGCTGGAGTCTGTTTTGCTGTTTTTTCTTTTTTGAGACAGAGTTTCACTCTTGTCCAGGCTGGAGTGCAATGGCACGATCTTGGCTCACCGCAACCTCTACCTCCCACGTTCAAGCAATTCTCCTGTCTCAGTCTCCCAAGTAGCTGGGATTACAGGCATGCGCCACCACGCCCGGCTATGTTTTGTATTTTTAGTAGAGACAGGGTTTCACCATGTTGGCCAGACTGGTCTTAAACTTCTGACCTCAGGTGATCTCCCCACCCTGTTCTCCCAAAGTGCTAGGATTACAGGCATGAGCCACCACACCCAGACCACCGTTGCTGGTTTTCTTGCCAGCACTGAGCATGGTGACTGGTGGCTCCAAAATCAAGACAGCTGGGACCTGCTCAGCACAGGCCTCTGAAAAGATGGGGGTGGATACTCAGGAGTTTGAAGCTCTTGCCAAGATCTGAAGTCAGGGAGACAGTCCGAGACCACAAGGGCACAGGAAAGACACAGCGAGGGCTTGAGTGAAGGCAGAGGTCGCAGGACTGTAGACTGCGATACATTCCTAAGTCATTGGAGAAGGACAGGTAGAATGTGGAAGCAAGCAGGGGTGGCAAGAGCCACTTGCAGGTCCCTGCTTGGTAGAGGGAGCATGGTGGTGCCATTCCGGAGACGGGGTCAGAGACAGTGACGTGCCATCTACACCTCCTACCCCAGCCCTTCCTCCTCCTGGCAGTGGCACGGACTCTGTCCCCTGAACCAGACACAGGGGACACAGCTCAGCAGCACAAATCCCTTTTATTAACCATCTTCCCTTTCCCGAGTATACACAAGTAGAAAATAAACAGTGAAGTACCCCGACAGGGAGAGTGGGGAGAGGATGGGAGGGGGCTCCTGAGGTTAGGCCAAGAGGCCAGATTCCAGCTCCTTCTCCTGACTAGTCTGTCTCTGTGCAATGACTCCACTCACATCCCTCAACCCCCGAAACACGGCACTGGGGGACTGCAGCCCTGCTGACCAGGCTGTCCTCCTAGCCCTGTCAGGGACTGGTGCTGGCAGAGCTTGGTGCTGTGCCGGAGACTGACAGAAAACAGTACCGTGGGTCTGGCCCCGTGGGCAGAGAAGATCAGGCACCAAGAGGGGATGTGAGAAAAGGCAGTTTATCCATCTGGAGACTGGACAGAAGCCCGGCCAGCCTCCAACCAGCTTCTGCTTCTTAGATCGGACTGCCCTGAGTGGTGGGTGGCTGGGCAGGAGGTCCCTCTCATACCCTGTACAGAGGTTTTGGGGAAGAGGGGCCAAGGAAACGCTAGGGGCTCCAGGTGGAGGAGGAAGCCTGATTGGTGCCTGGGATTGGCCAAAGTGAGAGGGGGTAGCTGAGGGGCTGAGGTGGTCAAAACAAGAATATAGTGGGGAGGGGGGTGGGAGGTGGGGAGATAGCCTATCTCTTCACCCTGCCTGGGGTAACAATTCCAATGTGACATCAATGTGGCTGGCCACTGAGGCCAGGCCTGATGGACATGTGTTGCTGAAGAGGCTGATAAGAGAGCCCCCCTCTGCCCCCAATTATGTGCGTGGGAGAGACTGAGCTATACAGTGAAATGGGATGGGAGGTGAAGAGGTGACGGGGTGAGGGGAAAGGAGCAGACAAAATCCAGACTGGAAGGGAAATTTCCAGGCCAGTGTGGCAGGCTCAAATGCTGCCCATCGGTGACAACCCAGCTGCCTTTTTGTTTTTGTTTTTTTGAGATGAAGTTTCACTCTTGTTGCCCAAGCTGGAGTGCAATGGCACGATCTCAGCTCACTGCAATCTCTGCCTCCTGGGTTTGAGTGCAGTAGTATCTGGGATTACAGGTGCCCGCCACCATGCCCGGCTAATTTTTTGTATTTTTAGTAGGGAAGGGGTTTCGCCATGTTGGCCAGGCTGGTCTCAACCTCCTGACCTCAAGTCATCTGCCCGCCTTGGCCTCCCAAAGTGCTGGGATTACAGGCGTGAGCCACCGCACCCGGCCCTGCCTATTTTTTTTGGTCTCTGGGTAGTCAGGCTAGGGCTGGCGGGGGAGGAGGCAGAGGAGAGGCAGGGAGAAGAGAAAACATCAGTGAAAAAGGTGTCGGGGAGGTACACCCTGATTCTCATCAGCCCAGCCCACACAGAGGGGCTGAAATGTTCCCAGCCTTCTCCATCACCCACCCTGGGGCCTCTGAAAAGAGGGGCCCATCTCAGACAGAAAAGCAGATATCCCCCAACCTTATGGGGAAAGCTAACAGAGGAATACTCACAGCACCATGGCACGGGGCGGCCCTTGGCTTCAGAGCCGGGCTGGCACCGTTTGTAAACAATAGACCTGGTGATGTCTGGGGATGGAGGAGAGATGCCCAGCCTGGACCATCAGGTTTGGTGAAAGAGACACGGTGAGGCCCCTCAAGGCCTGGGAAATGTCCATTAGCTATGGGAAAGAGGCTGACAGGTTCATGGTGGGGGTTGCCCAGGAAGATGTGGGCAAGGCCTGAATCTACCTGACTATGCATTTGTATGACTTCAGTGCTACCTTTGGAAATGACCAGGCTCCTGAGGAAGCTACCACTGGCCTGGGGTAATAAGCACAGCCCCTACTCAGGATAGGGTGCTCTGTGGAGGATGGTGGCCTTCTGTCCATAGTCATTCTCCAGAGGGAAGTCAGGAAGTCAGACTGGATTCTTTCTTACGAGATCTACCGACTCTCTTCACCCATGGATTCCAGGCATGGAGAAGCTGAGAACTGGGAGAGGAAGAAGGTTCCTCTATGATGTGAGACTTCCTGCCAACATCCACAGCACTGCCAGCACCGGGGAGCAGGAAGAGGACTGGGTTTGAGCTGTCCAGAGGTGTGGGGCCTGAGTTTGCCCCAGTCCCTGGAAGAGGATGTCCGGATGTCATCCCACCAGTTGGAATGATCGTGGACTAACAATGGCCCCATAGCTCTAAGAGATGGGTTCCTGCGACCAATGGCAAAGGCCTTGTGTTCCCTGGGAGGCAGTGGTTATGCCAAGAGATCCACAAAGATGGCATTGGCTGTGGTCTGGCCGAAGATGAAGGCTCCCAGGGTGACCAAGAGGACTCCGTAGCTGACCAGCACCCACCAGCTAGAGAACAGAGGGTGAGAGAGGTCTGATCAGTCATCCCATCCCGTGACTGCAGACTTCAATATATATAACTGTTAATTACTGTAATTATCCCACTTCTCGTGTTGGTAGAACACTTCCTATTTCCCAAAGACTTCAATACGAAGGTAGTGTGGGGCCAGGTGTATTGTCCCTAGTCCATAGGTAAGAAGACCAAGATCTAATGGGAGTAACTGATTGGTCATATCATGCCAGGATTCGAATGTAGGCATCCTGATGGAAAGATGTTCAGAAAAAAGCAGGTCACATGGAATGTGGTCTATTTCATTAAAAAAGGAAACAAAAAGTAGACATCTGCAAATGTATGTACCAATAACAGCAACAGGGATAAAACGGAATTGAAATAAAGGGTGATTTCCGGCCAGGCGCGGTGGCTCACGCCTGTAATCCCAGCACTTTGGGAGGCCAAGGTGGGTGGATCACCCTTCTCCAATGAGGTCAGGAGTTCGAGACCAGCCCGGGCAAGATGGCAAAACCCCATCTCTACTAAAAATAGAAAAATTAGGCTGGCTGCCGTGGCTCATGTCTGTAATCCCAGCACTTTGGGAGGCCGAGGCAGGTGGATCGATCACCTGAGGTCAGGAGTTTGAGACCAGCCTGGCCAATGTGGTGAAACCCTGTTTCTACTAAAAAAAAAAATACAAAAAATGGCCGGCTGTGGTGGCTCACGCCTGTAATCCCAGAACTTTGGGAGGCCAAGGTGGGTGGATCACCTGAGGTCAGGAGTTTGAGACCAGCCTAGCCAATATGGTGAGACCCTGTCTCTACCAAAAATACAAAAATTAGCCAGCTGTGGTGGCGCACACCTGTAGTCCCAGGCACCCTGGATGCTGAGGCACAAGAATCGCTTGATCCCAGGAGGTGGAGGTTGCGGTGAGCCGAGATCGTGCCACTGCACTCCAGCCTGGGTGACAGAGCGAGATTCCATCTCAAAACAACAACAACAACAACAAACCCAAAAAATTAGCTGGGTGTGGTGGCACATGCCTGTAATCCCAGCTACTTGGGAGGCTAAGGCAGGAGAATCACTTGAACCTGGGAGGCGGAGGTTGTTGCAGTGAGCAGAGATTGCACCACTGCACTCCAGCCTGGGCAACAAGTGAAACTCCACCTCAAAAAAAAAAAGGGTGATTTTTTATCTTCGTCTTTTTTTTTTTTGAGATGGAGTTTTGCTCTGTTGTCAGGCTGGAGTGCAGTGGCGCGATCTCCACTTACTGCAATCTCCGCCTCTGAGGTTCAAGCAATTCTCCTGCCTCAGCCTCCCGAGCTGGGACTACAGGAATCCGCCACCACACCCAGGTAATTTTTGTATTTTTAGTAGAGACAGGGTTTTGCCATGTTGGCCAGGCTGGTCTCGAACTCCTGACCTCAGGTGATTTGCCTGTCTTGGCCTCCCAAAGTGCTGGGATTACAGGCGTGAGCCACTGTTTTTTTTCTTCTTTAGACATGTTTGTATTTTTTTGGGGGGGATGGAGTTTCCCTCTTGTTACCCAGGCTGGAGTGCAATGGCGTGATCTCGGCTCACTGCAACCTCCACCTCCTGGGTTCAAGCAATTCTTCTGCCTCAGTCTCCCAAGTCGCTGGGATTACAGGCATGTGCTACCATGTCCGGCTAATTTTGTATTTTTAGTAGAGATGGGGTTTCACCATGTTGGTTAGGCTGGTCTCGAACTCCTGACCTCAGGTGATTGGCCCATCTTGGCCTCCCAAAGTGCTGGAATTACAGGCGTGAGCTACTGTGCCCAGCCGACATGTTTGTATTTTTACAATGAACAAACAAAGTTTTTTACAATGAACAAGTATTGTTATGTAATACGTTTTTTTTGTTGTTGTTGTTGAGACGGAGTCTCGCTCTGTCACCCAGGCTGGAGTGTAGTGGTGCAAGCTCGGCTCACTGTAACATCCAACTCCTGGGTTCAAGCAATTCTCCTGCCTCAGCCTCCCGAGTAGCTGGGATTACAGGCATGTGCCACCATGCCTGGCTAATTTTTGTATTTTTAGTAGAGACGGGGTTTCTATATGTTGGCCAGGCTGGTCTCGAACTCCTGACCTCATGCGACCTGCCCGCTGAGATTACAGGCGTGAGCCACCACGCCTGGCTCTTTTATGTAACAAGTTTTTTAAAAGCATGCACCTGTTCTCAAGCTTTCTACTATTCAGGGAAATGTGTACATGAAAACAACGTGTTTTTTGTCCCTCTGTCTAGCAAAACTTAGAAAGGTTGTACTATCCAGTGCAGGCAGGGGTGTGAGGAAACGGGGACTCCCATTCACTGCTGCTGGGACTCTAACTAGCACTGCCTTTTTGGAGGATAATATGAACCCATGTGCCAAAGTAAAATGAACGTGGTTTATGACCTCACAGTTTCCATCTAAGAACTGATCTACCCAAATCCTTGAACATATGTACCAAGAAGTATAAGAGTATCACATTCAGGACAGTTTCATACAAGAGTATATTCTACAGTCATTTAAAAAAGGAAAAAGCATGGCCAGGAGTGGTGGCTCACACCTGTAATTTCAGAACTTTGGGAGGCCGATGCAGGTGATCTCATGAAGCCAAGGAGTTTGAGACCAGCCTGGGCAACAAAGTAACACACTGTCTTGGCTGGGCTCGGTGGCTCATGCCTGTAATCCCAGCACTTTGGGAGGCCAAGGCGGGTGGATCACCTGAGGTCAGAAGTTCGAGACTAGCCTGGCCAACATGGTGAAACCCCGTCTCTACTAAAAATATAAAAAATTAGCCGGGCGTGGTGGTGGGCGCCTGTAATCCCAGCTACCCAGGAGGCTGAGGCAGGAGAATTGCTTGAGCCCAGGAGACAGATGTTGTAGTGAACCAAGATCATGCCACTACACTCTAGCACTCCAGCCTGAGCAACAAAGCAAGACTCTATTTCAAAAACAAAACAAAACAAACGCTGCCTCTACAAAAAATAAAATAAGTAGCTGGGTGTAGTGATGCATGCCTGTAGTCTCAGCTACTTGGAAGGCTGAGGTGGAAGGATCACTGGAACCCAGGGGTTGAGGCTGCAGTGAGCTATGACTGCACCACTGCACTCTAGCCTGGGTGACAGAGCAAGACCCTGTCTCTAAAAAAATTTTTTTTTTTGAGATGGAGTTTCACTCTTGTTGCCTAGGCTGGAGTGCAATGGCATGATCTCGGCTCACTGCAACCTCCGCCTTCCGGGTTCAAGCGATTCTCCTGCCTCAACCTCCCAAGTAGCAGGGATTGTAGGCATGCACCACCACGCATGGCTAATTTTGTAATTTTAGCAGACACGTGGTTTCCCCATGTTGGTCAGGCTGGTTTTGAACTCCTGACTTCAAGTGATCCACCCGCCTCGGCCTCCCAAAATGCTGGGATTACAGGTGTGAGCCACAGGGTTGGGACAAAATTTTTTTGTAATTTTTAATTTTTTTGTCTTCCAAGACTTCATCATTCAATCTTTCTTAAAATAAATAAATAAATAAAAATTTTAAGCAGCAGATCTTCTTATGCTGATGCAGTTGAGTGAAAAACAGCAAGTGGCAGACCAGATGCCGCGGCTCAGGCTTGTAATCCCAGCACTTTAGGAGGCTGAGGCAGGAGGAACACTTGAATTCAGGAGTGCAAGGTCAGCCTACGCAACATAGTAAGAGCCTGTGTCATAAAGAAAAACAGTGTTGAGGGGGAGCTCAGTCCTTGTTTTTGCATATGGCCTTTGAAGATCAAAACATCTTTTTTTTTTTTTTTTTTTTTCTGGCCTTCGAGCTGTCCAGAGGTTTTAAACAAACTACCTGAACAAAATAAACAAATGGGACCTGAGATCTGTCTTCAAATGATTTTGGGGGGCAATACTCCTCCTAAGGCCTTTAAATATTTTTTATGGTAAAAACGAACGTCAGTGGCCAGGCGTGGTGGCTCAAGCCTGTAATCCCAGCACTTTGGGAGGCTGAGGCAGGCGGATCACCTGAGGTCAGGAGTTCAAGACTAGCCTGGCCAACATGGTGAAACCCCATCACTACTAAAAATACAAAATTAAGCTGGGCACAGTGGCTCACACCTGTAATCCCAGCACTTTGGGAGGCCAAGGCAGGCAGATCATGAGGTCAGGCATTCAAGACCGGCTGACCAATATGGTGAAATCCCGTGTCTACTAAAAATACAAAAAAAATTAGTTGGGCGTGGTGGCGTGTGCCTGTAGTTCCAGGTACTCGGGAGGCTGAGGAAGGAGAATCACTTGAACCCAGGAGGTGGAGGTTGCAGTGAGCCAAGATCACACCACTGCATTCCAGCCTGGACGACAGAACGAGACTCTGTCTCAAAAATAAAAATAAAAATAAAAATACAAAATTAGCCAGGTGTGGTGGTGCGTGCCTGTAATCTCAGCTACTCGGGAGGCCGAGGCAGGAAAATCACTTGAACCTAGGAGGAGGAGGTTGGTGACCTGAGATCGCACCATTGCACTCCAGCCTGGGCAAAAAGAGCAAAACTCCAACTCAAAAACAAACAAACAAAACAACAACAACAACAAAAATAAACATGTCAGTTACTTCAATCGGTAACTACTGTTCCACTACTAGATTGGGGCTGGGGGGGTCCCTGAGCTCACCCCCTACACAAGAGGGAAAAAAAGAAAGCATTGGGAAGGTAAGAGAATTAACTGCTGTCTATACAATACTAATTTTAAGTCCAGAAAATGCAGATTGGTGTGGACTGGCATTGGTCAGTGCAGGGATATGGAAGAGGAGGCTGGAAAAAGCTGATAGCCAGAAAGGGCTGAGAGAAGCCCAGGCGCCAGGTCCTGCTGAAGAGCAGGGGATCATTAGAGAGGCTGTGGGACAAATTATAGGAGCTGGGGAGGCGGGGTCTGGGTCTGAGGCAGTGGGGGTATAGGCTGAGAAAGGTGGGATAAGAGCTTTAACAAAACCTGTTTGAACGTGGTATGGGACTGTAAGGGGTGGAGATCTGACTAGAAACTGGAACAACGGGACTAGAACAGGAAAGCGAAACCTGAACCTGAAATCATTTTTTTTTTTTGAGATAGAGGTTCACTTTGTCACCAGGCTAGAGTGCAATGGTGCGATCTTGGTTCACCGCAACCTCCTCCTCCCAGGTTCAAGCGAGTCTCCTGCCTCAGCCTCCCGAGTAGCTGGGACTACAGGTGGCCACCACTATGCGCAGGTAATTTTTTTTGTATTTTTAGTAGAGACGTGGTTTCACCACATTGGCCAGCCTGGTCTTGAACTCCTGACCTCAGGTGATCCACCTGCCTTGGCCTCCCAGAGTGTTGGGATTACAGGTGTGAGCCACTGCACCAGGCTGAAATCATTTTTCATAAAACAAAACAAATGCCCTGCAACTGTGTATACATCTGCATAGCTATGTGTACACAGACATGCACACATGTACACAAGTGGTTGAGAAGGACACAGACCGTACTGGTAACATGGAGCTATCTCAGGAGAAGGGATGTGGGGGCGAGTGGGTTGTGGGGGAACTGGGACTTCCATCTTTTTCTATTAAGCCCTTTATTAATGTTCATATTGTTAACAACTAGCACACTACCCAATTTTTAAAAGTATTAAAAAAAAAAAAAAACAAAAAACCCAGCTGGGTGTGGTGGCTCACACCTGTAATGCCAGCACTTTGGGAGGCCAAGGAAGGAGGATCACCTAAGGTCAGGAGTTCGAGACCAGCCTGGCCAACATGGTGAAATCTTATCTCTACTAAAAATACAAAAATTAGCTGGGTGTGGTGGCGGGCATCTGTAGTCCCAGCTACTCGGGAGGCTGAGGCAGGAGAATGGCATGAACCTGGGAGGCGGAGCTTGCAGTGAGCCGAGACTGTGCCACTGCACTCCAGCCTGGGCGACAGGGCGAGACTCCGTCTCAAAAACAAAACAAAACCAAACCCATGATTTCTAAGTACACAAGCCTCTGACTCCTATCTGTTTTAAGGCCCCCACAAAGCCATGTTCCAATCCAGTGCCTCCCTGAGAGGATCAAGGACTGGGCCCTGCTTTACCTGGCTGGTTTGACCTCTTCCATCTCGGAGAGTTTGGCTTGAATGAGGCACAGCCCTAGAAGAGAAGAAGTGGCCCTGAGCATTCGTGAGGGGAGAGGGCTCCCTCCCTCCTAACCTTCCCCTTTCCCAAGAAGCAGTGCTGGATGGAGAAAGGCCCATGTTTACTCTTCTAGAAATTCCATCTCTGCCCCCATGCCACATCCACCTGGGGACGTCTGGCATCTGCTCTCCCATGACAGGCCAGCATCTGATAAGATCCCTTGGGCAGCATGCTAGACTCAGAGCTAAAGGGACAGCACTCAATGGTGACTCAGTGGTGGCCCAACCCCAGGGGTCTTCCCAGTACACTTCCGAGCAGATCTGGCTCCCCTGCTCCAGCAAAGTAGCTGGGGCTTTGAGGGTGGCTTCCTGGATAAAGACAAGTTGGGTAAGGGTAGAACTCATGGCTGGGCCAACAGGACACTTCTCCAGGGATCTGGTGGTAGATCTGTGTCTGGAACCCAGGTCCTCTGATGTCTGTGTCAGGGTGTCACCCCTAGACCCTACTGCCCTCTGGGCTGTAATGGGCTGAACCAGCCAGACAGATCCCTCAGTTAGGGAGCAGCAGACACCTGAATGAATGGTTAAGAGAACAGACTCTGAACCCAGACAGTGTGGGATGGAAAAGGTTTGTTACTAGTCGAGTTTGTTAAGCTCTAGGCAAGTCTGTGACCCTTTCTGAGCCCCACGTGCCATCAGTAAACTGGAGATCACAACTACACCTTCTTTCCAGGTAAACTGGAGATCACAACTACACCTTCTTTCCAGGAGATAATGCTTGGACGGGGGCCATCACAGAGGCGAGGCAGGTGATTAGTCAGTGATGGTGGTTACTCTCTCCTGCATGTTTGGATTAAGTAGGGAGCAGAGGCTAGGGAGGCCCTGGGAGTCTGTGCTGTGGGGCTGTGATGGGGCGCCAGGGGTCCGCACCTGGGAAGACGAAGATGAAGCAGGCGGCCAGGCCTCCAATGACTGAGATCACCTTGCCGATGTCAGGGATGAAGAGCGCCAGCAGCAGGGTGAGCAGGAACCAGACCAGCGTCTGCAGCACTCGCCGCCGCCGCTCCCGCCCCACGTCCTCCTCCACTGGCACCCCCTGGTAGCGCAGCCACAGGCCTTCCACCACCGCCCTGCCCACATGGAGAGGGGCTTAGGGGTGCTCCTGCCGCTAGCAGCCTCCCACCTCTAGCTCACAGGAGCCAGACTCCTAATTGGGTAGACGGCAGGGAAAGCCCCATTCCTGAGCCTCAGTTTCCTCTTCTGTAAAATGGGCCACCAGCACTCTGTTTACCACGGCGACTAGAGATGGTGAATGTGGAGAGCTTAGCACTTTGCTTTACATCACATGGAAACTGATATAGTTTTTTCCTTAAAAGGAACTCTCTGGGGTATGCAAAGGGCAGGGTGTCCACGTGAAAGCTCAGGAAAGGATCTGGATAGAGATTCTTTTGTTTTTTTCTGAGACAGGGTCTGGCTCTCTCACCCAGGCTGGAGTGCAGTGGTGCAATCTTGGCTCACTGCAGCCTTGAACTCCTGGGCTCCAGCCATCCTTCTGCCTCAGCCTCCCAAGTGGCTGAGTAGCTGGGACCACAGGTGCATGCCACCACACCTGGCTATTTATTTTATTTTGTGTAGAGATGGGGGTCTCAGTAGGTTGCCCAGGTGGTCTTGAACTCCTGGGCTCAAGTGATCCTTCTGCCTCAGCCTCCAAAAGTGCTGGGATTAGAGACATGAGCCACCGTGCCATGCCCTGGATATTCTTACAGGACTCATGGAATGTTCTGGTGACCCCAGGACAAAGGGCGCTTCTGAGACCTGTCTTGGGATACGTAGGGACCCATCCTAGGCACTGACCCTTTCCTACAGGCTTCAGTTTCTCCTTCTACAGGATGGGGTCCACACAAGGCCAAAGGACCATGCTGGAAGGGCTCACAGGGGCTCGGAGGGGCCCTGGGGAGTGGAAGGGGGCTCACCGCCCACAGAAGTGCAGGATAGGGTAGGAGGTGAGCACGCTCAGGATGATGAAGGCTCGGGCAACGGCCACAGCCATGTCCTCCGAGGGGTAGGACAGGAGCACGTCAGGATCCACAGCAGCTCCAAAGGTCAGGAAGCCACAGATGCCTGGGGGCCGGAACAGCTGGGTCAGGGCAACCGTGGGAGGGTAGTGGGGTGGACTGTGCACTCCACCTAGGGACAACATCAGCTGGGAGGCTGCTGTAGCAGCTCTGGACACTTAGACGGAGGCTCAGAGTGGGAGATGGGGCTCTGATCAGATGCCTCCCTCCCTGACTTCTCAT